>NC_055974.1:12838122-12885622 GCF_018492685.1 Alosa sapidissima
ATGGTAAATATACTGACTCCAAAAAGTACCGCATGGACAGGGCAAACAATGACACTGCCACAGTCATCACCAATGATATTGTTTATTTATGTTTTTCAGGGCTGTATGTTTTGTCGCTACTTGCCCGGGATTCTGTAAGCCGGCTTGGCCCTATGAGACACAAGCCGCACTAAAGCTCCACGTCCACTCATGGAGCTAATGACCAAGTGGATGATGGACTCTGGCTATGGCGCACATATTGTATGACATGTAACTGCTTCTGTGTATGTATGTGTGTGTGTGTGTGTGTGCATATGTATGCGTGCGTGTGTGCATATGCATGTGTGTGTGTGCGTATGCGTGTGTGTGTGTGTGTGTTAGGGGTGGGCGATATGGACAAAAAACTAGATGTACCGCAGAGCGGTACAAAATATGACCGCCGCCCAGTCCAGCACATTTTTTCCACAAAAATAAATCACGCTGAAAGGCCTATATGATTCTAACTGTCTCACTAAATTGCATTATCCACTCTCAATTCTCACTGGTATCTGCTAGACCAGGGGTCCCCAACCTTTTATGTACCATGGAACGGTTTGTTTCCTATTTTTTTTTAATATTGAACAACTTGAAGCTACATCTATAAGTGTGAACATGCTTAACAAAATATGGGAACAAAACATGGGAACTAAACGTGCATTACAAATATAATCAGTGTGAGCCCTGTGCTTGTTTCCCTGCAACAAGAAGGTTCCATCTGGGGGTGATGGAAGACAGTCAGTGTGTTTGAAATGTCCAGTCGATTGCGCAATTTGGTCTTAGTTGCAGTCATTGCCGAAAACCCGGCCTCGCATATATACGTGGTGGGAAATGGACTATTCGGGATATTGACAAATGGGTTGCGGACCCACTCATTGGTTTGCCGTGGATCTTTGGAGGATGGGATGTAACGCTCAAACTCATTTGAAAGCGCAACAAGGTGATTGCGCACCAGCTGCGAGAGAAAGGGCCCTGCCTCAGTCTCTCCCAAAACCCCCACTACTGTTTGGAACATATCAAATACACCCCGGTCCACTCGTCGTCCCCACATATCAAGCTTGGCTTTAAATACAGCGACTTTATCTGCCAGTTTAAAGACAGTCGTCATTCTCCCCAGGAGTGACAGGTTGAGGTCATTAAGCAACCCGAATATGTCACACAGGTAAGCGAGTTTTGACACCCAGCCCTCATCACTAAAATGTGCAGCTAACGGTGACTTTTTTTCTGTAAGAAATCTCTGCAGCGGCTCTCGCAACTCAAACACTCTGGCCAGTGACCTGCTAAAGATGCTTGTTTTTTGTTGCTCATTCTAGCAGTTTAGCTAACTTCAAGTGACACTACCGTTCGCTAAGAAGGTGAAGTGAGCTGACCTGAGGCTGCACAGCGCTGAAGGCAATATGTAAAAGTGTTGAAGGCGGGACAGACAGACGTAAGAAAATAGACCTTGCAAAATGCAAACATGTGTGCAATCAAACAGCTGCATATAGGCCTATGCCATGTAAAAACGTGACATTGGGGTGACGTTGGGGACCGCAAGTACCAAAACATGATTAGTTCATAGATTTCACATGTAAAATTCATTTTATACAACCCCACCCCCATCTTGCCTGTTCATAATTCTGAGAAATTCTTGAATTGTGTGCATGTGTGCGTGTACACGTTTATGTTTATGTGTGTGTGTGTGTGTGTGTGTGTGCGCGCTTGTGTGTTTGCCTGCGTATGTGTGTTTGTGCATGTGCATGCATGCGTACATATGTCTACTGTGTGAGTATGTGTCATACGTATGATTACTGTGAATGTATGTGTGTGCGTGTGTATCTGTTTATGCATATGTGTGCACATGGAATGGGTTAACATGACCCCTGGAGGCAAACATACGAAAAAAATTGGTCATCCTAGGCCCTACGGTTTTCAAGATATTCACAGAAAACTGTGTCTGCCCTACCCTCCTTTCGGGGGGTCCAATTCAGCGGGGGGGGCTACAGATCAAAACGAAAAACGATGGTTCCATGCTATCCATGTGGGGTTACATGTCCACCAAGTTTCGTGTACCCCGGTCTTTCAGTGTCCCGGGAATCATTGACGGAAATTTGGGCATGCGAAAAAGAAAAAAAAAAAAGAAAAAAAAAAAAAAATCGCTGCGCGGCGGTCATAATAATGAGCTGTAAAGTAACTCAGACTTTTACAAAAAATGTTTTAAAGGATATCGACTAATTATCGTTATCGTCAAAATCACAAAAAATATCGAGATATTATTATGACCGCCGCGCAGCGAATTGGTTCCATAACCACTCATTTCATGTATAGCGCCACCTAGTTAAACACAAAAAAGTAAAAATGAGGTGGTGTAATTGAAGGTATCTGTGACCTAACATAGTCAAAACTGCACGAAATTGGAAGTGTAGGATCATTATGACACCCTCTGTATGCACGCCAAGTTTTGTGGAATTCCGTTCATGGGGGGCCACACAATAAATTAATTTATGTTACTATACACCAACTGGCCTGTAGGTGGCCGGAGACAGTTTTCTGTGAATATCTCGAGAACCGTAGGGCCTAGGAGGTCCACCTTTTTTTTGTATGTTGGTCTTAAGGGGGCATGTCAGCCCATCCCATTACCACTTATTTCATGTATAGCGCCACCTAGTTAAAAATTAAAAAGCAAATAATTATGTGTTTTCATCTCAATATCTCTGGCTGACAAGGTCAAAACTGCACGAAATTAAAAGTGTAGGATCATTATGACACCCTCTGAATGCATGCCAAGTTTTGTGTACTTTCGTTCATGGGGGGCCTTACAATAAAATAATTTATGTGTATATTTAGTGACGTACACCAACAAGGATTCCCGGGACACTGAAAGACCGGGGTACACAAAACTTGGTGGGCATGTACCCCCACATGGATAGCATGGAACCGTCATTTTTCGTTTTCATCTGCAGCCCCCCCGCTGGACTGGACCCCCCGAAAGGAGACACAGTTCTCTGTTGGTCTCAAGGGCCCACATCAACCTGGCTCATAATCACTCATTTGTGATTTGCCCCCCCCCCCCGGTAAAAAATGAAAATCAGTAGGATTAAAAGACAGCCAAATCATCATCATCATCATAATGGCTGCATTTTCAGTATTGGCGAGAAGTAGTCGTTTGTCCACTAGATGGCGCATCGTTGCAGTGAGACGTAATTTTGTTGGAAGTTAAAAGTGGGTTGGAAAAAACAATGGACGCTTCATACAAGGACTGTAATTTACCGCAGCGAACATCTAATAAGGATAGGACGATGTTCACATGAAGTGTAATTCGCATTTCTTCTTGAAGCCGAAATAAATCTGAGGATGTTTATCGGACATGCTTGGTTTTTACTGCAGGTACGTTAATCTTGTAATATCAATAAGGACCTAGGCAATGTTACCGTTAGCGTTGGTTGAGTGATGGAGGCATTTGATTTATTGCATTTGTAGAAAACTATAAATGCGGTTATACCAAGCAAATGTATAGCAGCACTGTTTGTATCTTTCGACTGTCATTTATTGCACGTGCTACAAAATCATTCTGTGCAATGGAAGATTTACCAACGTTACACCGGTCTGATACAGTTTTGCCTATACATGCGTGAGACTGAGACGCCTGTTTATTTTGTTTTAAGTGCGTGCAGGGTGTGAGAGGGGAATCGATGTGCTTTGATTACAGCTTGGTAGTTGTAGTCTGTGAAATTAAAAAGCACGTGTGTGTGAAGTATCCAAACAATGACACCTTCATTTCATTATGGCTGCTTTAGCAAAACACCTTAAGCTACTGTGTAGTGGGTCCCATTTAGAAGTGGCTACTTCATTCATGCGCTTTCCTTGACTCATGGAGCTGCGTGAATGTTATTACAACTTTTCGCCACGATTTGACAGTTTAAGTCCGCTTGATACTGTAAGGCGTAAGCCATTGGTTTCCAAAGGAGATTTTATTTGTGTCGCCAGCATAGCCTATTGACAATTTATGTTGTAAATAGGCCTACCTTATAATCCTACCTGTAGCTTAGGGAAGCTAACAGCTTTCTATTAGGATCTAGTTTGTTAGTTACCGTTTTGTCATAACTCCCTGATGCATTTTTGCATTTAGAATAGCCAGAGCGTGTATATCTCAATCGGAAAATTAAACAATATCGGGTGCCTATGGACTAGGCTGGGTGAACCCAGCCTGATCTGCCCGCTATTTATTTTTTGATTTCTTAAAAGATTGAGCTTGGTCTGATGAAAGCCAGACTAGCCATGGACCTCAGTTAAACAATGCAAGGGAACATGAATCAGCCTATATTTGCACTAACAATAACGGACAAAAGCTCTTCAACTTTGGCCCGTTAAAATGTGTATGAACAGTCTAGCGACGCATTTCATCAAGGCCCATTTGGACATGTCAGTTATTTGCACCACTGGTTAGATGTAAAACAGCATTTCGTTTCAGACTAGGCTACTGTTACTTAATTTGTGCATTAACAATAACGTTTCAGACTACTGTTACTTAATTTGTGCATTGACAATAAAGTATTACATTAACTAAAGATGACTAAAATCTTATGTAGAAGAAGAAACATTCACAAAAAATCCATCCATCCAAAAATGACCTTTGTTTTTGATAGCTGTTGAAAACGGCATGGAACTGACAGAGATGTTTTTGTTTAAAAATACATAAAAAATAAATAAATAAATAAATAAATAACATTATGCTGATACCTTTTGCTTTTCCCAAATACAATGTAGCCTACAGGTGTAAGTGACCTTTCATCAATCCAGTTGCAATGGATGAACTGTGATGAACTGCCCTACTTGTGATTGTTTAGAGATTTTAAAGGTTTTATAACAATTCTACATCTTCTTTGGCTATTCTACAATCTATTCACCTTTTCAGCACCAGTAGGGTACTTTCTGTGCAGCCGCACACACACACTCAGGCATGCCAAACAAGCATACACAAAAGTTTCAAGAGTGGGGGATGGAGTAAAATATGGAGACAAATTGAAGTGTGATTTATTTTCGCGGAACGGATGTACAGGACTGAGCGGCGGTCATATTTTGTACCGCTATGCGGTACATCTAGTTTATGAATAGCATCAATACAATAATAACCAATAACCTAACCTATGACTTTTTAACCAAATCAACCAATGCATTGTCACTCTATGACACATTCCAATTCTGCCCCCACTTGAGTGTGTGGCAATGATCCATGAGAAAGTCTGAAACTGAAGTTCCTTTCAAAAACCTTTACTTAGGATTCACTGTAAAATGAAGCAGACCAGAGTGGATCTCAGTTATTTCCTTCGATGTTTTGTTTAAGAGCAATCATGTAGGCTAGCATTCCAAGTTACAGAATAGAAACTAATTTGTTAGCTTATGGCTAATGTATATGAGAAATCCCATAGAGATGCAAACGGTTAGCATAATCGATAAACGTAGATATTTAGAGCGAACTTCAGTCCATTTACAAAAGGGTTACATGAGAAGAGTTCTTTGCTTACAATTGAGTATCATGTGACACTTGCTCTGCTGCAGCCAAGGGCTTCTCTCGCATAGCCTACACCTCCTGGATTTAGTGAATGTATGGGGTTTCAATGCGTGATTTCGAGTGTTATTTCCCCATAAGTAATTTAAATACTCGATCATGTAAATTTGCACATCGTTAAAACAACAATCGCGATATTATCGCGGACGATATATCGCCCACCCCTAGTGTGCATGCGTGTGTGCATATGCATGTGTGTGTGTGTGTGTGTGCGTGTGCATGCGTGTGTGCATATGCATGTGTGTGTGTGTGTGTGTGTGTGTGTGTGCATATGCATGTGTGTGTGTGTGTGTGTGTATATGCGTGTGTGTGTGCATATGCATGTGTGTGTGTGTGTGTGTGTGTGTGTGTGTGTGTGTGTGTGATTTGAGCGTGCGCCGTGTTTACCACCTCTCCGTCGGTGTGGATTAGAGAGCGAGCTGGAGGCTGTGGAGGCTGTCAGAGCAGAGGCGAGAGGTTGGGTGTGGAGCGGAGCGGAGCGACACTGTGGAGGTGGAGAGATAGAACACAGAAAGCAAAAAAGAAAGACAGAAGCTTCTTCTTCTCCCTCTTTTCCCCCTTTCTCCGACTGTGATCTCCTTTCTAGGCTCTTCTCCCATACAGCCTCTGCTCTGCATTGTTCGGGGCAGTTGTGTGTGAACCACGTTTATTCATTCAATGTCGAATCCTCCTCCTCTCACCTTCTAATTTAGCTGGTTTACCCATGGCACTGTTAATAAAGCCAAGATCCCAAAGAGCTCTTACACATGCAAGGACTGAAGGGCCCTTCATAAATAAATATATAAGTAAATGATATTGCATGCTTTTGGGAAGACAACAAAGCACTTTCTGGTTAGCCAAAGGAGCAAGTGGGCACAAACAATTAGTTTTCCCATACTGGCTTGAGCTTTTACTTAACGTTCGTGATCATCCTGTATTCTGTGGAAGCAATCTTCACACCACTTAATGGTAAATGGATAACTACACACTGTTGCACCCACCAGAATTCATGGGACTCTTTTATGAAGCTAGAATCATCAAGATTTCAAATATGCCTTTGTCTGTTTGATAATCATATTCAGACATCTCCACAGTGGGAAATGAATGGAGAGGTCAATCATTACATTTTCAAAACTTTCAAAGTGTTCAAGAACACCTGGTGTTTGGTGCTATTAAAAAGAGATATGGGCCATTTTTTTTACCAAGGTTTTAAAAGTGTGCACAATAGCTAGCACAGAACAATTTTCTTCTCAGGGACTTGGGGTTACACATTACTCTGACCTCCCTTCATCTGAAATCAAGGCAAAAACATAATTCAATCTTGTATATCCTTGAGAGGGGCCTCCATTTTTGAAAACACGTTCAAAATGTTTAGTCAATATAAAACACATCCCTTCCCAGTGTTTTTAGGTTCTGAGCTACCTTGGATTGATCTCCATGGCACAAATGAACTGTCTGCTAAATCTGATCGCCTTGCAGTGTTCCTCTTGCCTTGTGTTTGGTTCAGTCTCTTGCCCATACTCCAGATGACACAAATGCATTCACCCTGGAGTTGTGCATGTTGATACATCTGTTCAGTTTTCTGTCTCTTAACAATAATCCACCTGCAGTACATCATATCGAGCTCTGGAAACAGTGATAGTACAACCTGTATTAGGAGCTCTTTGAGTCTCTCTCTCTCTCTCTCTCACACACACACACACACACACACACACACAGCGAGAGACTCACACACACACACACACACACACACACACACACACACACACACACAAACACACACACACCTAGGCTCTCACCTGTGCCAAACTCGAGCAGAACCTGTCAGTGAACGCTATTGTTCAACAGGGCTTTGGCTAATAGTCTGTAAGATGTTGATTTAAGTCGTTGGGGAGGATGTCAGAAGTGTGATAATGTGAACACACTGTTAGGAACATCAAATGAAAGGGTGGATTTGGGGATTTCCATTCTCAACAGCGCTGATTTGGTTTCGGAGAGGAGGGTGGGGTGGGGTGGGGTGGGGTGGGGATGGAGGTGAGGTAGGCCCTTGTAGAATTTGGATTGCATTCTACCCCTCCTTCAGATTTCTCTCTCTCTCTCACACACAAACACACACACACACACACACATACACACAGAGAAACACACAGAACATAGACAGACACACACATACACAGAGAAACACAGACACACAGAACACACACACACACACTGTACACACACACATGTATTTGTATAATGTAAACACTAGGATTTGATTAATACTACTCCTGAAATAGATAATACGAGGCTTATTTACTCCATGATCTGCTTGGTTTTGAGCTATTAGCCACTACCAAAGAAACAGAAAAACACATGCCACTAACGGGCGTCCTATCGATGGATCTTAATCTGGAGAGGTCTCCTGGTGCCTCAGTGACCATTAGGGTGATTTGGGTTGTCGATTGCTGCTGAAGTTGTCCTTAAGCTTGCAGGGCTTTTTTTAGAGAGAAAATATAGTTCTACAGTATATTCAGGCTTTAATGTACCAAAAAGTCTTTTCACAAACACTTTCTTCAATTACGGTAAAATCAAGGGAGTTCAACTGTACTGAGTTGCTGAATGATATATTTGGAGAAATCTTTTATGGGCTCACTCAAATCTGTGATGCTTTGGGACATATAAAGACAATAAAACGCTGGTGGAATTGATGTAAAATAACATTTTGTGTTGCAAAGAGTGAGTAATGGATTGGCATTTGTTTGCGCTGCTCACATGAACTGGAAACACCAATAGTACAATACTATATTATCAAGATCAGAATTTTCAGAATCTCAAGATCTCAAATAAAGATTTTCAGAATCTCTGAGAGATTTGTTTTTGCAGCTGCATTTAAATGAGGCATGATGGGATGTGATGAGTGGATGAAATATATTTATTTACACTGTAACTGAAGTGGAGTTTAGAGGAAGCACAATCTGTTATTATTTATGCCTCAGGACTCAAAAGTTGACTGACTGCCCAAGATACAAACAGTGTGTGTGTGTGTGTGCGTGTGTGGGTACGTGCATGTCTGTGTGTGAGTGCATGCACACAGCACACAGGCAACTAAAACAATGGAGTCCTCCAATCCCCACTCTCTCATCTGAGTACACTCATGCACTAACACACACACACACACACATCCCCGGTATCACACTCACACTTGTAAACTGCGCCATTTTCCCCTCTTGCAGATGTCCAAATATTTGAGAAGGAGAGGTGCTGAGGTGAGGGATCGAGTGCAGCACAGTAATCTACCACTTGACTCTTATTTGGGAAGAGATGGAGAAAAAGTCATTCAAGTAGCCCAGGCTCTAGATAGCAGGCTCTGTCCAAAGTCACTACTTCCCTTAGACACATGCATGTATAGTTCTGTACTATACGTATGTATAGTTCTGCACTTTCACTATACTTATTCACTTACACTGAAATTATAGTATAGTCATCTCATACATCAGGGAATTTAATGTAATATAGAACTTTATATACCAGCCACATCTCATATATCATTCAACCTATCTTTACTTGATTGCCTCCAGAACTTTTTTTATGTAGGTTACACCTTTTATTGAAGTGGTTAAAACTTTGAAACCCCAGTGATGTGCTTTAACGTTTTGGCATAGACACAGACTCGCAAACTCCTTCAAATCCCCTGTCATAACAGTCGATGCTAGGATTAGGCTTCTGTAGACGTCGGAGTTTCAATTTCACCCATCTTGGCATTGTTCTCCCAGAGCTCTCACTGAGCTTGTCATGTTGAACTATTGCAGCTAACAACTCCTTGTGAGTTTCCTCTCACCCTTCCACGTCTCTCAATCTATTCGTGTATGTCTGTGTTGTTCAGGATATTAGTTGTTTTTGTTCGTTCTGTCCTGTAAACATATTGAAGAGGTTCATTAGGCTTACTGTATTACTAATTCTTACTGTTTCTCTGTACAAGCCAATAAGGTAAAATTGTGTACCTGACAAGTTTCGGCTACCTTGCCTCTGTAGCCTTCATCAGAGGTGTCACGTGAAACTTGTCAGGTACACAATTTTACCTTATTGGCTTGTACAGAGAAACAGTAAGAATCTGTCCTGTAAACATTAGACGTTAGAAGTAGATGACCTTAGAAAGGGTCCTAATGATATAAGGAACACATTACTGTAGGGATGCAGTTGCGTACATAACATTGATGCCCCAAACAAACAGGTGAGAAACAGGTTCTATATTGAAAATAATGTGATTGATTTTGGTTTATTTGAATCATGTCCCATCAATACTATTAAATTAAGTTTCCTGTATCAGAAAAATAAAGAAAACTATTGTATTAATTTGTTTCCTCAAAGGCATGTAATTTGTCTTCATGTTTTAATTAAAATAGTAAAATTGATTGCAAATGTCATGCAAGTCGCAAATGTCAGCAAACTTATGAATACCAAATAGAGATTTTTATTTTACGTAATACACACAATAATCATTATTCATCCATTATTGATTAACTGAAAGCAACATTATGAATACAATATTTGAATTCCTTTACAATTCCACTTTGGATAAAGACATTTTATTAAGCATCATTATATTATTATGATCAATCGTGATCTTTGTTTTAATGAATAACCCTCATTCAACATTTTGACTCATCTGTATCTCTTAGACCTGTCCTCAGTGTCTAAGGGCGGGCTTACTCACTTTGTCTCTCTTGTGTGTGTGTGTGTGTGTGTGTGTGTGTGTGTGTGTGTGTGTGTGTGTGTGTGGTGTGTGTGTGTGTGTTGTACCAGCACCTGCGGAGGGCACATGTGACAGGAGAAGAGGGAGGACCCGCGTGTGTGATGAATGCCTCCCGTTGTTGAGAGCCACACAGAACGTCCCTGAGTTTAATCAAAACTTTTTCTTTGCCAGATTAGGTTTCTGCCGCCATCACGCCACTCGTGTCAGCTTGACATCAATCAGAGGCGGCACAACTCTCAGCCTATGCCGTGCGTGGGGGTGGGGGGTGGGTGTTTGGGTGAAGCAGCACACCCAGTCTGGGATACAGCATAGGGATGGCAATCTCAGACTCCGCTGCCACCTCTCCCTGGGTTCTCCATTATGTTTTTGTGCAACTCAAACCCAATACAGTATGTATAATGACCCCAGCCTCCTCATATAAATGTTTGATTAGAATAATCTGGCTCTGCGGAGAGAACATATCTCTGATTTAGGGGTCACATTGGGGAGCAGCTTTCAAAGCCATGAAATGTCACTTTAATTCATTTGCAACTCTCCAGTTTGTTTTTCATACAGTGGCGGCAACAATGAGCCTCGTCTTAGGGCACTTTGAGAAGAATAGAGGCCTCTGTTAATGAGGAGAGGCAAGCGTTTCACGAGAGACAAGTCAATTGGTAAAGTATTCCTCCAGACACTTCGGAGCAGATCGACAAATCATTAGCTTTTGAGTCACCGCTGAGACTGCCAGGCATGTTTTGACTCTTCCAAATCCTTTAATGTCATGGCATTAATGATTTGTTGATAAAACACAACCCTTTTTGATTTCGGGCAAAAATTAATTCCCAGAATGTTTTATGTGTGAATAAAAACTTTAAAAACCTCAAAAGCCTTATGCAGTTTTTGTATTATTATATATCTAAACAAAACAGACTACACCCTGGGAACTGTACTCTATCTGCTTCTATAACATGGTTAATAGGAATGGAAAGAGCTCCTAACACTCGAAACAATCATAACTATGTCTCCATGCCTTTTGCTCGATGTGTAGACACCTCAAGACCATGACCTTACGTCGGCGCTGGAGCCATATCAGTCGGGAGGCATGCGCCTCATCGCAGATACGACACAAAGGAAAACACTTTGCAAAGTCTGGACTCTCTCTCTCTATTTCTGCAGTACACAAAAGCACATCCCTATGACTGCACAAATGGCTTACGTCTAAACAAATATGTCATGATCGATGTGTCAGACACTTGGAGATAGCTGTTTATCAGGGGCGGAAAATATGAGGAGATCACTTAGGCTGGTCGGAAAACACTTGCACATTCGCCTCCTGTTAGTCTTTTTATGGATGCGGTGCATTTTTTCCCAAGACAAGCTGGACACTAGCACCATACTCCCGAGTATTCCCACATTTGTCAAAACATGAACCCAAACAGGCCTACATTCCTATGCCGTTTCAACCGCTCATTAAGAACCATTCAAAGAGTTCCGACTGAACTGACACTTCTCCCGTCCTTTAAAAAACACAATACATTTCCAAACTACACACAAGTTTCGAGAAAAGGAAAAAAAAAGTGTACCACAATGATGTTGACGGATGAATTAACATTTACCTTGAGCACACTTCTCTGTCAACTGTCTCATTAAGCTGTTACAATCCCCCTTCCAAAAGTGAGCGTGGCTGCACACACTAAGCGAACAACCCCGCGGCATCTCACAACGTGTCAGAAAACAAATGTATCCAGGCAACGCAGAAAATAATACGTACACGTGTATTAATCTCCTCTGAACTGTGTTCACTGAACCCAACACATCTACATGCTTTTTCAAAGACTGTCAAGACTGTATCAAGGAAGAGAGAATTCTACCTGAAGGAGGCTGTTAGGGAGAGAACACACAAACACACACACACACACACACAGACAGAGGCAAACAGTGTTGCGGTAAAGTGGAAGACCTCAAACAGCCCCTCTGTGACAGCCGGTGAGGCGCTGCCGTCACCTCGCAGACAGATGACGGGGAATGACAGCCTTCGGAGGGAGCGCACCCGCCCAGCCCTGATTGTAATCATTCGGTGTGAGATTGTGCCGGTGGCGACGGTGGCGTGTCTGCCAGCGCTGGGGTGGGGTGGGGGGGTGGGTTGTGGGGTTGTCTTCATGCGGCGCGCCGGTTTGCGTCTTTGTCATTTTAAACAAACAACACTAGCAAATACTAGATAGGATTGCATTCACTGCTGTCAACTGTGTCCAATCTAATCTATCAGTCAATCTGGGACTGAGCGTACTTGTCTGTGACTGTGTGTGTATGTGCACACACTTCTCTGTGTTGTGTGTCTGCAGATACCTAAGACCTCTTGTGCGATCAGAGCCAAATAATCTAATACTTACTGCTTCCTGGCTGTCATGCAAGTGGATAGAGCACTATTTCTCTGATTCCCATGCAGAATAGGCCATTTTGTCACTCATATTCTGAGTAGAATAAAAACAAAATATTTACCTTTTAGGTCACAGTGCAGCGGTGCTGTAGAATTTCCTTGCAAGTACAAAACCAGATGAGTAAACATTCTGTTAATCTTCACTGGGGAGAATGGTGGAAATTACCCAACAGCGGAACCTTCAAAGGGCAGTACATGTTCCGTTATTTAGCCTACTGCATTTAGTCTTATTTCTCCTAAAAGAACAATGCATAGTCAATCATCAGTACAGATTTGTCAGAATTAGGATTGCCACTCATGGATTTAATGAATGAAAGAACTTGTGGTCTTGTACTAGTTTATCTCAGTCACTTCTAAAATAAATGGTCCCTTTAATTCTGTCTTTAATTACTTTCCATTTGTGGTGCAGATTAACAAATCAGTACAATCAACATGACCACAGACAGTGACAAAACACCACTGCAAGTGATATCAGATGATGCCTCTGAGGAATTTACAGGTCGTATAACACTATGTTTTGACAGGATATGTGTTCTTTGCAGCTGAAACCACAAATAGAAGAACAAATAAAATAAGGCTGAAGATCATGACAGAAGTGTTGACTATGTGCTAAAGATCTGTACGACCCAATTAGAGTCAATGCCGCTCTGCAAGTGTTGCGTTCTCTGCGATTGGGAACAAGCGGTCATTCCGCTCCCTAAGCGGGCAGATGGGCCGTGATTGGGAGTCCGCTCCGCCCCAACACAGCTCTCTTTATTCCGATTCGATTAGCAGGGGCTAAAGCCATCAAGATTTTTTCTTTCTCCCCCTGGTCAAAATGAATGCTTGCATTAATCCCGCAATTTCCATTTAAAACGTGGGGCCATCGACTTGATTAATAAGGGCTGATGCAGAATAATTGCACGGCAAACACAAGGAGGGAGTTGAGTGTGTGTGTGTGTGTGTGTGTGCGTGTGTGTGTGTGTGTGTGTGTGTGTGTGTGTGTATGGAGAGGACCACAGCTGGGGCCACAGGCCTGATGCCTTCTGGGAATGGAGAGTGCCAAAGGAAGAGCAATGGCCATGACTTAGCCGATGGATTCCCAAGCCCCTCCTTGTACACAATTAACGACCGGGGAGCTTCCAATCATTTGCATCTCCCCCAAGAGTGGTGACTGGTCAGATCAGCTAGGGGTGAAGGGGTCAGATGGCTGAGAGCAGAGGTCAAACCAACGGCAAAACCGTAAGCCCTGTATGAAGGGGAGGACAAGAATAAAAAAAACAACAAAAACATACATTAAAATAGATGATTTAATAGAACTGAAATGCTCTTGACCTTCTGACGCAACAACATACATTCCCACAACCACATCTACGATTGTTTTCAATAATAAGAATGTTAAGAGTGCAAATAGGTGAAGCAGAGGCAGAATTGTTTGGTGCACATTTAATTAGTAGTGATCAATCTCGGAGGCCTGTGTTTGAGCATTCAATAACAAAGGAATCGATGATGGCAGCCCAAGCGGGAGAGGACAAACAACGGCCCGTGTTCCTGGAGGAGGGATTATAGGTTAACATTTATTCGGTGGAGATATTGTAATGCCTCAGTCGCTGGTATAATATTAAACCGGTCATCCATCGCCATCCATTACAAGTGTCTCATTGATCGTTACACCCATTGACTTTTGCGGCGTTTCCTGATTCTTTCACTTCTTGCTTCTCCAAGGCATGCTGTGGAGACAGCGTTTTCTTTTTCTGCTTTAAATTGTTTGCCGTTGTTTAAAAAGCCCCTGCAAGTCTAAGTCTATTGATGTGTTATTTTTCCCCCTGATATTTCTGACAACTGTAGGATAAACTTGCAGAAGTTTTGTTGGCCCAATTTCATTTTTAGTTTGGCACTGACTATACATAGTGCATTCAAAGGTAAATGAAAACAGCCATATCTACTGTAGCAGTGTTTACATCCCATTTCTTTTAAGTATTAGGTTATTGCTGTGGACACGTTCATTTAATCTAATTCCATTTACCTTTACAATGTGGCCTTCTGACCTTGATGACTGCCTAAATCAACCAGGCTACACTTACTGAAATTGCTACCCTTGTATATGTTTTGCAAAAAACTGTACATAGCTTTTCATGGCATTTTTATACAAGAGAGTATTGATCGATCCCCACTCACATGTGCATGCGTTGCGTCCACTTCAAAGTGTGGGGGTCAGATTGAAAAGCACAGGCCACTTTTCACTAATGGCGGCATAACCAGGTGAGCTGTTGCTAGTGACTATCTCCAGGCCTCCTTCCTCAGCTTCAAAGTGGTGGCGTGGTCTCAAGGTTAATGCTGGACAAAATGGGAGAACAAGGTGGGGGAAAAAGAGGGAAAAAAGTTGTCAAAATGAACATTATTTGGAGGTGGAGGCTCGCTTCTGCCTCTTGCCCGGGAATAGATAGGCTTTCATGTTGGGAGGGGAAGCATTCCCACATGTTTGAAAATATGACTAATGCTCTGGGGATCGAGTTCCGCGGCCTCCTTCTGTGCTGTATCAAAACACCTCATTGTTAAACAGCTTCGGAGGGGGAAATTGAGCCTGACACTATTTTTTATTATGAAAACACAGTTTAGATCTGCCCGGCCCTGGCGATTACCGCAGCCTTTAAATCTGCTGCACACTTTGGCACCTCTCTCTCTCTCTCTTTCTCTCTCTCTCTCTTTCTCCCTCTCTCTCTCTTTCTCTCTCTCTTTCTCCCTCTCTCTCTCTCTCTCTCTCTCTCTCTCCCTCTCTCTCTCTCTCTTTCTCCCTCTCTCTCCCTCTCTCTCTCTCCCTTTCTCCCTCTCTCTCTCTCTCTCTCTCTCTCTCTTTCTCCCTCTCTCTCTCTTCTCTCTCTCTCTCTCTCTCTCTCTCTCTCTCTCTCCCTCTCTCTCTCTCTCTTTCTCCCTCTCTCTCTCTTTCTCTCTCTCTCTCTCTCTCTCTCTCTCTCTCTCTCTCTCTCTCTCTCTCTCTCTCTCTATCCCTCTCTCTCTCTGTGTTGAGCCTAAACAGGATGATGTGTGTTCCTGTGTAATCTAGCAGGCTCTTGTGGCACAGCACATGTCTCTGCGTGTGTAATAGAAGTATTGATCTGAGCGTGTGTGTGTGTTTGTGTGTGTGTGGGTGGAGCTGGATCTTCAGATTTCCATGCTCGGCCTTGACACGCTCACTTATTGTCATGTGGTGGCGTTTAGAACGACACACACACACACACATGGTTTATTGGCATGTGTACATGTTCCTTGGCATCACGCGACCCTTGTGCCCAGCATCTGTTTGGCATTCCTTCACTTTACTATACATGGCATGGAAAAAAAGCTGCAGTCCTGTAACAGTAGTAGCACTGTGCAGTGTTGTTTTTGAAAAGGGTAAAATCACACGTGCGTTTCCCACAACTCTCTCACCAAAAACATTGACAGAGATGCCCGTCTCACTACGAGACATCTGCGCCGCCCGAGGAGCTCCCAAACAAATAAACAAACAAACAAACAATCACACACACACACACACACACACACACACACATACACAATCACACACACACACTGAAAGCCAGTTGAAGTCAAAGCAAACAAAACAACAAGGCACCGGCAAAGCACAACATATGCTTATACTCTTGATGATTTGAGGTGCGGTTCCCCTCTACTAGGCCGAGTTACAGCTGAGTGGTGTCTGCTGTGGCACCCGCTCCGTGCCCATCTGCTGGCGCTGAGCTCTGGGTGCGCCACGGTCCCCCCTCTGGCTGTTTAGTGGCAACCCAGGGAGGCGGCAAATATGGCGTCGCACACTATAGCTGATGCTATAGCATATGTACAAAGTGTACTTTGAGCTGGTGGCCCTGCTTTATCATGCGGCACCGCGCGTGCACCTACACACACACACACACACACACACACACACATACTGTATTCACACACT
This sequence comes from Alosa sapidissima, assembly GCF_018492685.1. NCBI lineage: Eukaryota > Metazoa > Chordata > Actinopteri > Clupeiformes > Clupeidae > Alosa > Alosa sapidissima. The sequence goes on from NC_055974.1 coordinate 12,854,738, forward strand.
CTCTCTCACATACATACACACACACACACACACATCCACAGCAACTCACAGTCCTTCTGTCAAGAGTCCTGCTGCATGTTAAGATGCAGTTTGGGGGGCTGTGTGTGTGTGTGTGTGTGTGTGTGTGTGTGTGTGTGTGAGCTGGAGAGTGGAGTGGGGAAGGCCCCTCTCGAGGGCTGTCAGGACCTTAAGCCTGGCTCAAGAGGGCTTATGCAGATCCAATGTCCTTTTCTCGCAGCAGGCCCATTTCACAGTCAGATTACCATCAGAGTGCTGCCTCTCCTTCCCAAAGAGGGGGAGAAAAAAGGTCTGTGGAGGGGTGGAGAGGGGAGGGGGGGGGGGGGTATGTTCAGCTCCATGCTAACACCAACCGACCCCTCAACAGCAGGCCCCGGGGCAACAATAGCACCGTTTGCACCGTTGTGTGCGAAACTACACATGGAGTTCATTTCAGCCACAGACGCAAGTTCCGTGGTGAATTAAAAAAAGGAGATGAGTGCAGAGATGAAATTTGTTATTCCAAATTTTAGCTGAATTAATGTTCGTGCAGTGCCGTGACCAATGTCTGTGGTCTCAATATGCTTTACAGATTCTGGCCCAAAACCAACAGAGGCACCCCCCCTCTCAGAGTGGTAATGTTCATGGTGATTATGATGATGATGATGATGATTATGACTGTCTCTACAAAGAAGCTTTAATCAGTGTGCATGCAATGTGACAACATTAGTAACATTTGTTTTATATTGGCTGATGACGAATTAGCACTAATGACCCAGATGTATTTGAGGGAAATTAAGGTCTTGAGTTTCCCCTCAGCAAATAACCATTTACTTTTTCACACACACACACGCACACCACACACACACACACACGCAGACGGACGCACGCACGAACACACACACACACACACACACACACACACACACTTGTGTCGCTACAAGTTTATTTATCTTTAGTTCCCTCCTGCGAGGAGCCAATCAGAACACTGTGGCAGCTGTCACTCTTGGTGACCTGTGAGCTGCGCTGAACACTGCTGGCATGCTGATTGAGAGAGCACCGGTGGGGGTCACACTCACCAGTGGAGTTAGTTAGTGTATGTGTGTGTGTGTGTGTGCGTGCGTGTGTGTGTGTGCGTGCGTGTGTGTGTGTGCGTGTGTGTGTGGTGTGCGCGTGTGTGTGTGTGTGTTTGTGTGTGTGTGTGCGTGTGTGTGTGTGTGTGTGTGTGTGTGTGTGTGTGTGTGTGTGTATTTATGATGTCTTAAGAACCTTTGGGCCCTTGTTCTAGTGTATTTGCCTCAGTTCTGCAAGAGATGCAAAGAGACTAAGTGCCAAACAGGCAGCCATCAGAGCGCAGGTGGGAGGTATGCAGCCCCATTACAGAGCTGACACAACAGTACTGCAGAGACAGGCCCTCAGCAGAGAGCCCTGCACTTCAACTCAGCTATGGATAATAGAATAATCATGGCAGGATTGAACTTTAGTCTAAACTACATTGTATCCTTAAGACAATTATATCATGCCCATTTAAACTATATGTAATTTTACATTCTTTACATTGCATTGTTTTGTTGTTACTACATTAGTACTGATGAATGTGTCAGCCTTCTGGGAAAATATGTGAGGATGCCACTTAATTGGTGTTTACACTTAACAGTACTTTGTATTTGCAGTGGTCACATTAAGTTTGATTGTTCAGTTCCTGTGTGACAATCAGATTTGTTTTCACTGTGTGACTTATTAACAAACTGCTGTTTTGCATTGGGGCTTGTAAATAACTTCCAATTGTTTTGCCATGGGAAATGACATTGTCAGTTACTACCTAGCCTATCACTGACAAATAAAATAAATAAAGTACTAAGAATTTGCTGTTTTGAAATTTGTGGGAATATAGATTGCAGGCTAAAATGGTCAGATTTTACATTTTGGTATGATGTCTCCACATACAGCTCTGGAAAAAAAAGAGACCACTGCACATTTTTCTGATGCCCTCCTATGGTTACGGAATGACATCCAAATGAGTTGACGGTCATATTCAAATTTGCAATGGTCTCTTAATTTTGAATATGACCGTCAGCTCATTCGAATGTCACTCAACAGCAACTGTAGGATGACATCAGAAAAATATGCAGTGGTCTCCATTTTTTCCAGAGCTCTATATTTGATTTAGCAGAAACTCATACATTATACCTTTAATCATGAGCTGGGCCTTGAGGGGTGCCTTCGCCTGCTTTTACAGTCTTGGACGTCACTAGTACACCAATAACTTGTGAACACCAAGTAATCAGGTGTTATATTCAGCTCTACCAGAGAGACTCGGAGAGTGAAGTGCGGCTCGAAGGTTTAACGAGATAACATGAAACAATATTTCATCAATGCTTGATGAATGTACATTATTTCAAACACCCTTAGATCTATGTTCCTATTATGCATTTTGTGTCAGGGTAAAATAAACATGATCTGTGTTGTTTTCGTCTATAAATTTTACAGAGCATCAGAGGAGAGGAGATGAGAGGAAGAGACTATGTGTGTGTGTGTGTGTGTGTGAAAGAGAGATATAAAGGTGTGAAGAAGCACTGTGAGGTTAGGGAAAGTTTAGGCCCAGACGGCGGGGTCAGCAGTGGTCCCTCTGGGCCCCTGTGGGACAGGTTGTGTGAGGGCCATATGCACCGCCGCGTTAAACCACACTAAAGAGCGGGGTGATGAAACAGCCCTCCGCACCTCCCTCAGCAACACTCTGCTCCCCGTCGATAGACACATACGCTTTCAGCTGGGGCTGCAGTCAGGGGAGATGGGCATGACTCATTCCAGCTAAGGGAGTGTACACACGCTCCCACTAACACTCTCTCACACACACATTCCCACTAACACACACACACACACATTCCCACTAACACACACTCACACACACATACACACACACATTCTCACTAACACTCTCTCACACACACATACACACACACATTCCCACTAACATTCTCTCACACACACACACACACACACATTCCCACTAACACTCTCTCTCTCACACACACACACACACACACACATTCCCACTAATACACACACACAAACTGCTCCCAAAGCACCACCTGTTTGCAGTGATGCTGGGCTGAGGCAAAAGGAACAGTGCTTCTCATGCAGGTGACCTCCTGGCATCCACCACAGCGTGCTGTTTGTGCAAATATTTGTGTTAGTGTGTGTTAGGGTATTTTGTGTGTATGTGTAGATGTGCTAATTCTAATTCTAAGTGCACACAAACACACACACACACACACACACACACACACACACACATACACACACCAACACACACACAATTGCAAGGTATTCAAGGCGAGGCTCTTTTTCCCCCCTAAAACGATTATGTGTCAGCAATCCCCCAACAATTTGGTTCCTGCCAGTGTGGTAGTGAACTCATCGCACCCATCAGGGGAATTATGCAAGCAGCGATGCAGGTCTCACCTGACAGCGTGCAGATCGTGAGGCCAGGGGCTGCTCGTCATGTGATAACTCAGCCCTGACCAGTTCAAAGCTGATTTGGCAAGGGGCTTGATTGCTGGCAGCTAATCATTTTAGCAACACCTAGGAGCAAGACACTTCAGGGAAAGGGAGAAAAACAGAGAGGGGGAGAGAGAGTGAGGGGTGAGAGAGAGAGAGAGAGCGAGAGAGAGAGATGGGTAAGGGAGAGAGTGAGGGGTGAGAGAAAGAGAGAGTAGGTTTTTCCCTTCCTTCCTTCTTCCTGTCTTACTACTGGCCTTCCTCGGTTGAACTCACAGTGAACCCATTTTTTTTTTATTATTATTATTATTTATTTATTTCCATCTAGCTCTTTCTCTCCTTGTTAGACAGTTGTTTAAGGCTTAAGTCTGTATTGTTCTGTGAGAGTGTAAGGAGTGATTGGGTTGCTAATGACTTGTTATATGGTTCCAGCAGATGATTTGGAATTTCAAACACTAAGTGGAACTCCAATAATATGGGACACCGTTAATGTCATGTATAGCATTTCCCTTAACCGACAATTTTATTTGGATAAATAAAGCATGGTCATTCTAACAGTTAATCACCCCTTGCTCTGTCCGGTTTAAATTATTGGTGTTTTTGAAGCCAAGTTGGTGTTCGAGAGACAGATACTGCTATGTAGATACGAGGAAACCACGTCTGGCTGTCTGACCTGGGATCAGCACTTTGAGCCAGAGGGAGGTCTGAATCGGAGCCAAGGGCAGTACTGGGGTCAGCAAGGGGTCTGTGGCTCAGGGCCGCGAGTGCTGACGAGAGCTTACAAGGAGACAGGTAGGTGTGTGTGTTTGGGGGGGGGTGTTTGAGCTGTGAGAGCTCATCAGGATCCGAGAGAGAAACACACTGAGAGAATGTACCACTGCCAGGGTCAGGATCTCTCTCCCCTCTACCCACTGGATGAGCTGCAGCGCCGACTTACTCCACTGCTGGGCTACATGTATTTTAATGAGCACTCAAACAGAGAGAGAGAGAGAGAGAGAGAGAGAGAGAGAGCGTGTTTGTGTGTGGGTGAGAGGGAGAGGGAGTAGTCTTCAGTCTGTCCCTGGAATATGCTCATAGACAATCTTATGCTACACTTAATGTGTCTGAGAGAGCAATTTGGCCTGAGGGTTTCCCCAGGGTATTTCTCATCCTCCCTGTCTCTTTTGTTGTTTAAAGTTATGTTTCCCCCCCACCCCCGCAGCTCTCACACTTAAATCCCACACCGTGTCCTATCTTTAAATAAAAAACGCTTCCTGTTTTCTGTCTCCTCACCTGAATAGGAGTTGCCCGCGTGTATTCCCATACATGGCGATTTTGATTTCAAATGTTTGACTGATCCTGTACTTCTCAATGTGATGTGATGTGTCTATCCACGCCGTGAATCAAACAGACATAAGCACACGGCACATCACAGCAGGTACTCACTCTCTACACCCCCTCGTTGCTTATAGTGCCAAATGAGAAATTTGGTTTGCCATTGTGATGAAAATCCTGTCGGTACCATCTTATCATATTACATTCAGTTGAAGCCTGCTGTGAAACTCTATCGCACCGCTGTGGTGCTAAGCTCACGTACCAGGGAGATGCTAAACTCTTAACATTTTGCCCTAAGCACCAAGCACGTGCTTGCTTTCAGCCACTACAAAGTTACTTTATAAAAAAAAAAAAACATATCTTGTTGGTTTCCTTATTTATTTGTCAGTTCAACTGTTTTTTCCCCCAGAAGACATAAACAGAAGAGCATAGCATTTCATTGTTCATTGTGATGCACCTCTTTTACATTTTGACATGAGAAGCTATTCAGTTTTCTGCAGGCAATTTGTTCCAGGTAACAGAAGCTTTCAGCTGAAGAAAGTGGCATCCAGGGAATGGTCTGGGTGGGGGTGGTTCATGTTTTACAAAACGTAGATGGATTAAGAACAAAGACCATCAATGAAGGGGTGGCCGAGACAAAACATTCTCATTGAAGAACAGAATAAGGCAAGAATGAGTTGTTGAGGAGATAATGCAATGGACATGTATGTTGGCCATGCAGATCATGGTTGTGAAAATCCACCACTTAATAGCAGCTTAATAGCAACTGTGAGAATGATTAGTCCACCTCTGTTTCAGAATGAGAAGAACAATGCTCAAACAGTCATCAACTCGAGTAGCCTCTGTTTGCTAAAAATATGTGTATCACTTATAAATGCTTCATTACAGCCTCGTAAAGATGGCATTACAACTTCATAACATATGTTCATAAGTAATTTCTACTTTCTACTGTTATTATTTTACCTTACGTTACCTACACCAAAGCTGAATAAAATTATGCAAGATCAAAGTAACATAAGGTAGCCTATGGCTCTGATGGTCTGCGATTTTTGTTTTTAGATCATTTCAAACAAATCATTAGTCTAACGTGACGGCATCACCTTTGATGGACATTTATTTCCTTTCGTCTATATTTGACGATGAGGGATTAACATGAATGTCTATCTGACGGACCCCCACGTCGGAAAACAACGCAGAAGGTACACCTTTCTCGTTGGAATTTGACGCCAAGAACCCTTGACCATGCGTCAGACCTTTGACGAGTAGGGAGTGAGACTGTTAAAAAATTCAATGCAATTTCTCCATTGACAATTGCGGTATAAGCCATAAAAACTTAACTGCACGTGGTAGACTTAAAACCAGCTATGGCTGTACTAAGCGATTGTATATGCTCATATAGACGCCAAAAGTTCATGGGGCACTAACCTTGTTTTGAGATAAATGTCTTTTAATCACGATCTCTAGGATAAGTACTTCATTACCCACAATCCTGAACAATCCCACAGTGATGTCTCTGATTGGTGGAAAGGCTGTTATGGTCATAGTTTGAAACTTTCTCAGCGAAAATTATTGACAAAGATGGCGGAGTCTTTTACTGCCTATGGCGAAAATCTTAATGTGATTAAAAACTTTCTTGACAAATATTGGTACTTGTATCAACAAGGATTGTGGTTTATACATCACACGAACTTAGTCAGGGCCAATATACTATCAAATAGACCACTGTAAATGTTAGTTTAAACACTCAACCTTTTCAGGTAGCTGACAGGCTAACCTTTAGCATTTCCGACATTGTATGTCATTACATAATGCAGCTAACATTAGCCTACATGCTGCAACACAGGTATGAAATATATTATGTTTTAGTGAGTGTCCAAAGCCACTTTAAATCGGGTCACATTATTGACTGTTGTGTGTCCGAGAGTCAGCTTGTGGGTTTTGTAAGGGCCAGCATGAGGGACAAGACCTAGAAAGTTGTGGTGAGTTAAGCAGGGAGGTTGGTAACGTTAATGCTGCTAGTTAACATTAGCTAGGCTACTGTAGCCTTCATACTGTATGATTCATATCAATCATTAACCTAGGAATACTTCTTTGTGCATTTAATGAACATTTTGTGTAATAATTCACGGCAAATTAATAAACTGAATATGGTGGTCCAAGAGCAGACCATGCACCAGTCCATGCATCAGCCCGACTGAGCAGTGATGACAGCATAGGATGACAGTCAGGTACGAAGCACTGCACCATGTTGCTAACGTTAACTGCTTTCACACACACACAATATAAAATACATGATGATAAATATAAAATTAAATATCAAAACACTATTATTTACACGATTACTCCTGAAATAACTGCTATTAACTGCACATTCACTATATAAAAATCACTGTTTGGAGGAAAGGGTTCGTGTGCTGTCGCCGGTTGGAAATTGTCAAATGGCGCGGTTCATCCTCGCTTATATTATTCAGTGAGGCGCGGTGGTTTATGGGATGAGTAGTTCCTTCACTCGGAAATGAAAATATGTACACAGTCTTGTACCTTTGACTTTTTTTGGATTTTCTCTTTCACTCGAAATGATATGTTGTATGAGTTATGCCGTAGCTGGTTAGCCTAACACATGCTGTAAAACTCTTTAGATACGGATTTTTCCAAAACGTCAATTGGGAATCTTACTTCCGGCACCTAACCGCATTTTGGCTGTGGGCGGGACTGTGCAGCCCTATTTTACAACGGCATCGAACGTGATTCAGCCAATCACAATCAAGGCCCGGAACTATCAGTTTTAGAATGGAACTTGTTGCGTCTGCCGTCTAGTCGAGTTTCAAACACTAGCTCACTTTGCTATTTTAATATTAGCCCAGCCTCACAAAACTTGATCTTATTGCAGACCAATGCTATTTGCCCATAGTACCAAATGATACAAAATCAGTTATTTGTCTGTCATCCTTTTTAACACAGTACAGTAGCATGTTATTAAGGTTTGAGGATCATATTATGACTTGTTTATTTCCACCATGCCTTCTCCTCAAACATAGTAGTAAACATATCTAGTTAGCTTATTTATTTTAGTGGGCTAAATGGTTAAATTTAAGTTGTTAGTCTCTAGTTTCTTGCCATTCTGTTGACGCTTACAGTTTGTGCCTATGAACAGGGCTCTATATTTCTTTCTGTCTTGACAGGACCTGCAGAATTCAGATATGCCATGAGAAATCTTCTAAGCTTTTTCAGGAGATACAGCAGCCTGCACACAGGTGGTAGAGTGAACGCCGGAACCTCCCGTCATTCTTACAGTAGGCTAGCCCATGGCAAGTCAAACGAAGCATTGCGATACCCTGGTGTGCCTAACTGTTGGGCCACACAATTCAGCCACTGCTCACACAATTCAGCGGTAAGGTAATTTTCATGAATTTCCATATATTCCCATGCTTTTCAGAAGGACAGCCAAGTTAGACAGATAGTACATTCATATTATAATATCTACTTGCTACTCCCACTAGCCTACCATGTGGTAAGTCGAGCTGATGCAGAATAAACACGTTTCTCCAGTGCTTCCTCTTTGCCTGTAGGTGTTTTTTGTTTCTCTTTGAAAGACAAACAACAGTGACCATGTTGCAGCAGGATGTTGTTCAGATACATGTGTTAAACATGTGCATGTTTTAAGTAAGAGTAGTCAAACAAGTTGCAAGCATGCATGGTTAGAACTCAACTTTAAACATGAATAGTTTTGGTTCCAGTAGCCTATACCAGACAATAGTCTCGTGTTGTGTCTTCAACTTCCTTCTCAAATATGTTCAATCAGTTTGTGTGCTTCTGGAGATAACCTGTCAATTGAAACATGGTGCACGTATACAGAAAGATTACTGTAGATTTCAACACACAAGTTACAAGCTCTATGGAAAATCCAAAAGGACTGATTTTTATGCAGGACCCAGATCCAGACCTAGGGTGATTCTTCTTGCCAACCTGGAGAAGTATTGGAAATTGTCATTGAGGTCAGCGAATGTCAAGGCGGGGACAAGGTGATGGTAGGATACCACAGCTGCCCACACCAATTGATCCAAGGCTCCGAAACAGTAGCCTACATCTCCTTACAGAACAAGGATCTGAGAGGAGTTTGCAGAGATGTAAAAGTCCGGCTTCAGAAAGTAAAAGTCCTGCCATGTATTGGATCTACCTGTGCACTTAACACATATGATTTCAGGTATTAACTGATCTTCCTGGCATAAGAGTTGTGCTAATTAGAATCAGTTGATTAAGCGAATGGTTGGAACAAAAATGTGGCAGGACTTTACTTTCTGAAGCCGGACTTTTACACCTCAGGGAGTTTGCGATCTCTACTGGAGTAGGCAATCAGATCCAATTCTGGAGAACTTTTTCTCCAACATGCTGGCTGTCTGCCTTAGGCCTATATGTGAGTCCAAAAACAACCTTTAACGTCAAACCAAGAAAATAGACACATGAAGTAGGAGGCAAAATGTCCATGAACTTGAGCCGAATGAAAGTTGCAGAAATGTTCATAGTCGTTATAAGAGGAGGGCACATTTTTAACAGTATAACCACATTATAAATAGTGTTTATTAACATAGTTGAAGGTTGTGTTCCTGTAACCTTTGCTGAATTGAAAAGGAATGGAAAAAATATCTTAAACTTACTACAGACCCTGGCTACCACAGTATGTATAGCTTCTTAGGCATGATGTAGGACATATTCAAAAATCACTGTATTGTTTTTGGAAGTTAATGAATAATTATATGAACTTACTGAACACCTTGTTTGGAATATTGGTTCGGAATTATTTGTTGATATGCATCCCTTACCCTTCAGAGTAACTGGAAACTGCAATAACCCACATATATAATGTGCAAATAATATGTGGCACACAGTAGTATTAATACAGTATAGACCCGGGAAATCCATGCTGTCAAAAAATACATTTTTTTTTTTTCGATTATAGAATGTCAGTTTAATGCCTGACTCTATTTGCAGTATTAAGCCAGTGTGTGTGTGCCCTGTCAATTCAGTGTGTAGAGTACAGTCTGCACCCTAATTACACTCCAGGTGTCAAGAGTAACTTCATCACCTTCTACACGCACCAGTCTGTGAAAGAACTCTAAATGAACCCCCCCACCCCAACACCACCACTATCCACCCTCCCTCAACTTCCCCACTTTGCATTGCTGTCATAGACTATTTGCCGCTGTGGTCAAAAATATCCAGGCAACACTCAGGTGTGAGGAACCACTGCAGGTTTATTCACGATACCGGGAGCAGGTCACTAGCAACAACATGTTCCAGTAACACTACTCAAAGTCCTCTAGGGCGAAGCCCCATCTTATACATGTTAATTACATTGGTAATACAAATCACATGAGTACAATGGTCTTTTCCAAAAATCCTCATACATGCAGAAATACAACAATACATATACACTTCTTGGACATAGCATGTGATCCATGCACCATACGCAAGTCATGTGGCTACTCCAAATAAGTAGATAATTGGTCAATACAATACATATACATCCTTCAACATTCTCTTGCCATAGTCTAGTTCCTGTTGGGATATTCCTAATATTACTGCCTCAGGCAGAATACCCTTAACTCGTGACAAAGGGGGTCACATGACCTTTATTAGAAAGTCGTGACATGGAGAGAGCAAATGACAGACAAAGCAAAGTTGATGCACAGTATTGAATGTATAGAAAGCATACACAGAATATAAGAAAATGAATTGTTAATCACTTCTATGTAAGAAATGTAGATTAGTAATAATCACTTTCATAAAAAATGTTAGTAATCCAAAATTTCTCCTTCACCGCCCTAGCGTTGCCTTGAACTCACTGATGAAGAATGTGCGGGCAGGGTTGTGGATATCCACATGCCATCAAGGACATTCTCAGAAATTAGGCAGGAACACTGTTCTCCTCAGTCCTCACCTTTTAAATGTGAATAATACCTCTTAACTCAATTAACTTTGCCCATATCTACAGCTACCGCACATTTTCGCCAAATACTCTCCAGTTGATAATTTCTTCTTCTTCTTCTTCTTCTTCTTTTTCTTCTTTTTCTTCTTTCACAAAAATACCCCTGTCGGTTGCCAGCGCTCATCAGTGTCTGGCGCTGCATCTGTGTCGCTGGTGTCACCTGCGAGGGCACGTGAGAGCGACGAGTGAGACAAAGGGAATGTCATGGGTGACACGCCGTCACCTTCAACAGGAAGTTAATAGAGAAGGAGTGTGTGTCAGCTCTCTCCTCATAGCGTGATGGATCTTCATCCCAGGGCTAAATAATCCCTTAACCCAAGTCTGTGCTCTCCACCATACCCAACAGCACCCAACACACACACACACACACACACACACACACACACACACACACACACACACACACACACTACTCACAGTCGTGGCAGGTGAATATGCACCCTCACAGACCTCTGAAGGCTAGCTTGACAGCTCTCAATAAACTCTATCACAGTTTCTCACTATTTTTCTCCCCCCTCCTCCTCCCCACACTATTTTTAATCTCCATTGGAAGACGGCTGGTATTGAGTTGGCAGACGCTAAAATCCAGCTGTCAGCAAAACAGGCTGATATTAAGAGGAACCCACCCCAGCATGCTGGAGGTAGATCTGCACCTTGCCAGTAATTACCCCCTTTTCCTTCTCACTTTGATCTCGCAGGATGATGAGATGCAAAAACCATCAGAGAGGAGACCAGTGGCTGAGCGGCACGGAGGAGTGATTGCGATTTCTTTTTTTAGCCACTCTCCTTTCTTTCTTTATTTCCCTCGTTCTTTCTTTCTTCCCCCCCCCCCCTTGCTGTCGTTTAAGAGATAGATGAAATTTTTGTACGGAGTTCCACAAAGCTTTTTTATTTCACGAGCGACTCCGGACAAAAAAAAAAAAGGGGGGGGGGGGTAAAAAAAAGACACAAAGTCAGAGAGTAGAAAAGGACTCGTCTTCTCAGACGCATCTCATCAAAATCCCCACCTGCAATGTCTGAAGTAAAAATGTCTTCATTAGGTCTCAGGGTTCTAAAGAAAATACCAGGGCCTGCACAAAGCCCAAGGTCTGCGCCTGACCTTTCTTTGGTTTTAATCATTGCAACTCTTGACAGCTTAATAAGTTGAAGGTGGCTGGATCATAGCCTAACTTAATAAGGCCCACGGCAGAGCCTTGGCCATCTATGATTGCTCCCATAAGTCTTCACACATCTGGTGCCATGTCCTTGGGTGGGGAAATATTTTCCATAACTTTTCTTATGTTCCTAGTTGCTGCCGCCGCCGTCGTTGCCCTGGATCTTTATTAGGTGGAGTGATACACTGCGTCGTGTTGCAGTGCGGTCGCCCCTGTCCTCTCACTGTTGAACACACACACACACACACACACACACACACACACACACACACACACGCACACACACACACCCTCATTACGCCGGGGCTTGCCTGTTGTGCTTCCACTGTGGCTGCTGCCTCCATAGTGTTTAACTCATTAAATATTCCCATAATTTATAGGTGTACTTTGTAAATCATGCCATCATATTTAATTTATTCCCCCTGAAGTATATTGTTGTACAGGATATATGTGCTCCATATTTTGTGCTTTATTACTCCTATAGATGAATTACTCTCCCTTTATGATGCACATAAGGTGTATAATTCCATATGCAGTAAAGTCGAGTTTTATGGAGCCGTTGTAGCTTTCCCCATTTTGAGGCGCAGGTCTACTGTGTTGAAGATTAATCTGGGGGTATTAGAACACCATTTTACCCATGGTGTTAGGGTGAGCAGCTCATCCTTCCCGCTTTACGTGGTTCCCGGAGTGGGATCCTCCACTTAGCTTAGCATGTGCAGATATTCTCGGGTGCATTTTACTGCACGCCAACATACATGAATCAACAATTACTCTTTACAGAGCGCACAACTGTGACAGGGGAAATTATTGTAGGTTCAGTGGTGAATTGTACTACAACAATCAAATGTAAAAGCTTTGTCGCAGTGTTGTAAAATTCCAAATGCTCCCTATAACACAGAAAACATGGACAGCTGTTTGCATTTGCCTTCAGATACAGGTTGATGATGGTTAACAAAAGGAAATTTACTGTTGCCTGCTGTGCCAAGAAATTCGTTTTTACTTAGTTGCTTTTAGCAAATCTTTTTAATTATTGTAACACAAACAATTATTATCACCAAAAGAAAAAATGAGTAATAATAATAAATCAATTATATTGAATAAAAGGTATTTGTTACAAATCATTTGTCTAAGTACCAATCAAAAAGTCATGTAGAACAGTAATATTGAGAAAAAGCTTTTTACCTTTCAAGAATTAATTGTTCGTCTGCCTTTTGCGAAATTCACAGTAAGTGAGCTTGATCTAGTTGTCCACCCCTGTTTATTTAGGGCAGGATCAGACGGGGCAGTTTGCTGCCACTTCTACAATGCGAGGTGAACAACGTATTAATAAAAATGTGAATGACGTTGGGCTTTTCCGCTTGGAGTTCAACTTTTTCTGATTTGAGGCACTCAGGGCGCGACTGCAAAACTGTGAGGCACAGCAGGCGCATAAATTGTGAGATGCCCAGTTTGCTTATAACCAGCACGCAAATCACTTACTGCCAATTCTAAAACAACAGAAAAAAACTCCTCCTCTCCCTAGTGCTGCAGTACTGCAACAACAGTGTCCTGTCTGATCACGCCATTAGTCTACTTTTTACCTTCAAGAATTATTTTTCATGCACAACCATTAACGCCAGCTTTACCCTGCAGCCATACATGAGTAGCAAGTGTTACAGCATAGTGAGCATCGGTCTTACATGGCAGCTCAGTACTACTGGCTTCCTTCCTCAATTGTAACCACAAGCAAGAGGAATGTTTGGATCGATGCAGGCCTTGTTTTGCCAGCACTTTTTGCCTGTGAAATAATTGGATTGACACTGACAGGGCAACAAAGCCGGGGAGTTTTTCCTGACCGGTTGGTGACTGCACGAGTGTGGTGCACATGGTGGACTAACTGACACCTGACCTGACTGCTTAGGAGGCTCTGCAGCTCTCCAATGCACGGGAGAGACGTATCAACCAACCACAAGCCTCGATTTTCTGTCATCCTGGGCTGGCAAAGCAAGGAACGCTTTGACAGACAATTCCATTCAAGGAACGAGGAGAAAAAGGAGGAGAGAGAGATGGAGGAGGACGAGCAGGCCAGATGTGGGGAGAGGAATGTTTGGACGGCCACAGAGTGAGAGAGCATGTCGTTTTAGCCCTCATTTCCTGACTCACTGCAGGGTCTGATCCTCCTGCCTTAGGAGGGATCAGGCCGGGGGCCGGACACGTCTCCTGACTATTCATCTCGGTCCATTCTGAGGCAGTGAATACATTAAGAAGAACTCATTCCAAAATGATTTTTCTCTGCCTCTTGACACCATATTCACACTTAGTTTAGAGTCCAGTCGAGACTTGAGACATTCCAGGATTCTGTCACTTATAGTTAACTGCTACATTAGACTTAAATGACTCACTGCAGTCTAAGAACAACCCATGGTCTATTTTTGGATGGTAATGAGTGCAAACTTTTGTTGGGGACCACAGTAGTTTTGAGTAAGACCGGAACGAAATGGCAGTATAGCGATAGCCTTTGGGGTCAGCTCACTACTTGAAAGTAAACTGCTACTTTAAGCCACTGAAGGCTCAAAATATCATTACACTCTTTGTGATACTGTAGAGGGTCCATCCAGACAAACCGAGGTAATTGTAACTTTGTAAGTGTACAGAAAGGGTATAAAAATGACTGTTTGTGCATTACCTTACCTTCTTATTCTGATCGCCGCCGTCTTGTCAGGAAAAGTCCATACAAGTCAATTATCGAATTCAGCACAAGCTACTGTCAATTGACACAAAAAGAGGTGAGTTGTGTGGACTCTCTTCTCATAAGATGGCGATCAGAATAATAGTAACTAGTAAGGTAAGGCACTGACTGCACAAACAATCCTTTTCTTTACACTTACGAAGGTAAAAATGACTTCAGTTTGTCTGCAGAGACAATCTCCATAGTAGCATAGTAGTAATGATTTTTAGCCTAGTTAATGGCTTAAAAGATTTTAAGCGCAAAAAAGCGTGCAGTGTGCAATGTGATATACAAAGTATACACAGGTGGGGCATAAACAGTTATAAAGTGACAACAAGATATAAAGTGCAGTGTAGACAATAGTGTACAGTTAAGAAGGTGGAATGGTTTACAGTAATATAAATGAACTATAAATATGTGCAGTGTATTAGCAGTAACCTTATAAGAGCAGAATAGATATGGCTATGTAGTATGAACAATGTATGAACAATATGTACAGATGATAAATGAACTATAAATATGTGCAGTGTAGTAGCAGTAGTAACATTATAAGAGTAGTAAGAATAATATAAATATATGCAGTGTATTAACAGTAATATATTATAAGAAAAACAGAGTAATTATGGACATTCAGTTTGAACCGTAGACAGAGATGTACAGTATGTACAACAGTGTGGTAACAGTACCATTGAAGTGCAGAAACGGAATTTGACATACGTTGTTTTGGTCCCCAACAAAATGTTTAGTCGGAGTCGTCCTTTTTTTATATCATCTGACCTTTTCAGTAATGATTAGCTTTAGCATAGTGCAATACACACTATTTAGGTAAGCAAAGTTTTCGTAGTTTTTTTTTAATGGTCTAAAATTAATAAAAGATAATGCTTTATAGTCTTTTATACAACGCAGCATCTGGCAAATTAAACTGATAAGAAAGCATGTGCTTTTATTCCTTTCCGCTGGCAGATCCACTCTCATCAAGATTTTTGTCTCTTTGCTCTCTGGTCGTCGCTGTGACCCACACATCTTCAGAAGGCGACCAGCCTGCCCGCCCGCCCGCCTGCTCGCCTGCTCGTTCCCCCTCTCGTGGTCCTACTCTCTCTCCAGCCCATTAGTCGCCTCCCCACCGCCTCGCTCTCCCACGCCTTCATCAGGCCGTCTGAAGCTGAGAGCCCGAGCTCAGAACTGCGTCTCTCTCCGCCAAACTGCTGCGTGAAGGAAGAAAGAAAGAAAGAAAGAAAGAAAGAAAAATCGTTTTCAAGCTTACATCTCATGTAATGCAGGGCGGTGAATGTCTGCTCTGCTCTCTTTCTCATGCTTTATTTCAGCTTGAGATATTTTAATGAAGGCCTAGGGTGAGGTGGGGTGGGGTGGGGTGAGGTGAGGTTGGTTGGGTCCTCGCTTTGGTCGAGCACAGCCCTTGCGGCAGCGGTGTGGCCCACATGTATCGACTCTGAGCGACTGAGGGGGGTGGTGGCCACAGGAGGGAATCTGCTATTTCTCCCGGCTCCTTTCATTGTTCCCAAAGACCCTTCTTGGTCTTTAAGACCTGCCCTCGAACGAGACTGAGCAAATTGAAATGCAAATAGTCTTTTACATTTTCATGTGAAGCAACTGTAACACCATTCTGTGTGAGTGCCATTGTACAGTGTGCGCTGCCTGTGTCTGATATAAGAGTATGGAGTCAGAAAGAGACGAATAGGCCAACAGAACATGGAATATATTTTAAGTCATTTGCTCGATTTGTATCGGTGTTACTTAAAAATGCATATTTAATGACTGTAAAATAGATTCCTTTTTAATATGCTCATATAATGTGAGGAATTAGAAAAAAAAAATTGAATAGTTCATAATGTCTTTAACACACAATTAGATGGAAGGTCCTAAATACATTTCTAAAATGTACACAGTTACAAACAACAAACTACAAAACAGTTAAAAATGCATCCAAGATGATGATGAAATTGATTCCATTTGCATTCACCTGTTTACAGTGATGTCCAGTGTTCTCCTTGTCCCATGCTGTCCCCTTTATGCCTTTTCTCGCCACGGATCAAATTAAAAATGTGAGGCGTGGGTTTAAAAGGCCAAGCTCAGGTCTTTGCCTCCAGGGTTTGTACATCAGTGCTGATAGAGAGCCCCTGTGAACCATGGGAAATCTTTCAGCGGTCACGAAGCAGTACCGCCCCACCCCCATCAATCCTGTGTTTTTTTGTACATGCAGTCTCAGGTCCTTGCCTCGACACTGACGAATGTCCACGGTGGTCTGTTTCAGTGGAGGACTTAACAAGTCGAAATGTTTCCTTCAATTTGTGTAATCCCCGCCTCCCCCCACACACAGTGCTTTGGTCTCATGCTATATGTGAGCAGATTAGCAGCTTCATTTACACCTAATTGGAAACATAGAAAGACAAAATAGTATATGTTTATATTTATATATATAAACATATACTATCTATATATATGTGTGTGTTTTGTGTGTGTTTGTCGAGGAGTATATGTGTGGGTGGGTGTAAATAGATGTTTTTCAACAGCTTATTTTTTCAAGTTTAGCCTTTCATTTTTAGATTTAGTTTTTTACTGAATAAATATTCCATTTCTAAAATGTACAAAATCAACTGCTCGAAAGTCAATTCTGTATGTGTATGCAAACCTCATAATCTTCGCGAAATTAAAACTGTCCCATCGTCAGCCATAAGTGCCAGTATCGGACTTGACTGTAAGTTGCGTGACGTCTGATGCCGGCGATGCTCCGGCGTGTTTACCGTTTTCCCTCCACCTGCCCCTCTCTCCACCCTCCCTCGTCTCTCGTCTCGTCTGCCGTCGAATCCCTTTCCATCCACAGAGGGCTTAGCGGAACCAGTCCCCACTCAATCCCGCCGCGTGCAAAGCCGATTGGAGATCCCGTGCAGGAGAGCTAGCTATAGCCTTATACCTCCACTCCTCTCGCCAGTGCTATCTCTAGTGTGCCACCACTGCTGCACCTCCCAGCCAGTCGGAGGCAGATTCTTCAGCACCAGGCCAGCCCTGCCTTTCTCTCCGCCTCTGAGAACCTAACAGATGGGGAGGAGTGGTGCGGAAGCCCAGGTGGCTCCAGGGCTTTGGAGATTGATTCATTTGGATTTGACCGTGGAACTGATGGGCTTACGTTATTATCATTTTTTTTTGGTGGGAGAGCTGAGTATATATGTGTACGTGTGAGAGAGCTTGAGTGTGTGTGTGTGTGTGTGTGTGTGTGTGTGTGTCTGGATTGGAGCAGCCATAAGAATGGTTGCTTATGGCTGGGACCATGGACCATTACTGGAGCATGTATGACAAGGCTTTCTATCAGGATTATGCATGTGTGGAGCAGTCATCCCCTTGTCTGTCTGCTCTGCCTGGAGATAGAGCTCAGGGCTCCAGACAGACATCACCAGCTGTCTCCCAAAGTTATTTATTCTTTCACCTGCCGGAACCTTCCCTTAGCAGTTCGACACTCAACACATCAGACTTAAAAATGAGTTGTGGTTTAGACATACACCTCATTTATTTGTGTCCACCATTCTGGTTGTTTGTTTGTAGGCCTGTATATGTGTATGTGTGTGTTTATGTGTGTCTGTTTGTGTTTGTAATTGGAAGTGAGGTTCACCTGTCGAAACCAACGACTCCTTCTCGCACTCCTACGCCAACTTTCTTGACCCAGGGCCCCCTTCTTTCCGCAAACTTCCGTTCCAATTATTTGTCACAAACACAACGTCCTCGAGGGGGGGGCTCGGTGAGCAGGGGCTGTCTGTCTGGAGGGCTGCTGAAGTGCTGGCGGGGGGCCTATAGGGAGATTGGGCCATGGCCCCCGCTGCAGCGGATGTCTGTGGAGGTCAGTCAGGCTCAACCAGCCTTGATCACACCATCAGCCAGCTTGTTATGAGACCTACACTGGCCATTATATTTGGAATCAATCTGAATTTCTCTCAGCCTTGCCAGAAGAAAATGTGGACTAGGGTCAGCCAAGGGACAAAGGAGAGAGAGATAGAGAGAGGGAGAAAGAGAGAGAGAAAGGGGGGAAAGTTAGAGGGGGAGATTAGAAAGAAAATAAATGTAACGCGGACAAGAGCAGTATTAATAGGATTATCGGCTCACAGATTTCAATAGATCATCTGTACAAGGAAGGGAGGGTGAAATCTAAGAAGACAAAAGAGGAAAGGAGAGGGAGATGTTAATAGTTATTTATCAGCACTGCTAGAGAATGTGGAGCCATTTCTGAACAGTGAGCAGTGAGCAGAGCCTCATGCCTTGCAGGAGCGAAGGAAGGAGTGTAAGGACGATAGTTAGAGAACTTCCAGAAAGGAACACGTGGATCACTTATTAAAAATGAAAATGTTTTTAAAAAGTACCCAAAAGGTGTGTGCAGATGTTACGTCGATACCAGCGAGAACATCGCGTCACAAAATTCTTTGATATTTGTTGTATTTTGCGGAGTGAGATATTCATATTTGTGTATGCATTTGACATTCCAAATGTTCAGCATACCATTAGCCCTTAGCAGCATACAGGAAGTGTTTGTGTGGGGGTCTGTGTGTGGAGAAGGAAAACAAGTGGAGAGAGGCAGCCTAAACCTAAAGGCAGCCTCACTGAACTGGTGAACCTCGTGGTTTCGTCTGAAGAAACTTGAAAGAGGAGAGGATGTCTGTGTCTGTGTCTCGTCTGGCAGTCATGGAGAACGGCACTAAAGTGAAGATACACTGGTAATAAGATCTTTTCAAATGTGTACTGGCCACATAGCTCTGTAATGAGAGTAACAGGGTTCAGCTACACAGTAACTGTACCCCTCTAATGTGATGGAACACCTCTATAAACACACTCATGTGAACTGTCACTCAACCAAACACACACGCATGTACGCACACACGCACGTGCGCGCGCACACACACACACACACACACCTCAGATTGGGCTCTTGATCATCCTTATTGGCTTGCTGTAGCCTATTGTATCCATAGATAGATACATTTCGGATGTTTCTTTTTTTCCATCCTTGTTCATATGGAAACCTTATGGACAACGGATTGTAAAGCATTGAGTGGGTGTGCTGCTAGTATAATGTTGTTTTCTGATTATCAGGAGACGGAAGACTTACTCCAGTCAATGGGGTCATGATAGATGCCACCTCCTTTACAGCTAACACGGGAGAAGCTCCTCAGTGCAGATTAGAATCACTTTAAATCATGTTCCCATTACATTTAGCATGCTTTATGACAACATTAATGCCCTGCTACCTTCCTCTGTCCCTAAAAGGAAAGGGATATTACTGTTCCACGCAAGGCATTTCCTGGTTCATTAAACACACATACATTACCGTTCGAGTCAGCCTGTGCTTAGCAACATGACACAGAACATACGCACAAACACTCACTTTTCCCCCACAATATTCCCAAATAGTCATTTTGTCGTACTCTTTGTGATACAGTGTCATCTTGTTTATCAGCATTGTGTACATCACATAATATTTTCTGGTTCATTGGAATGTGGTAGATTTTCCATAAGCTGCTCTTTTGTAAATACAATACTATACAACACAGTACAGTGCAATACAATACAAAAGCGCAGACATTTTAATTCTATTATAGTATCTCAGACTTTATTCAGACACCTTACAAAGCAATCTGCAGGACTAGGGAGCTAAAAAGAGATGAGCTGGATTAAAGAAATGAACAGATAAATTGGTAATGAGCTGCGACTGGCGGGCCGAGCAGCATCTCTTTAGTCCCCCACACATACAGCACTGTACGCCCACTAACCAGCCTGCAGGCCTTCACATACCCCCTACTGACCTCCCCATACGTGTGAGTCACCTGATAGCGTGGTCCTCTTCTCATTCATTTTCTTTGTCTGGTTCACTCCCCCCCCCCCCTTTAACATAAAGCTCTTATCAAGTGAAGCACTTTTCTGCCTTGACATGTTTGGAGACAGTCCAAGTATGCCGCCACCGCACAGTAAAGCAGAACTGATAGCGTGTGTGCATTGTGACACGTATACGTTACTATACGTCTCTGACCGCCACACCAAGAGTCCAGTTTCCACCTCGGACGGACTAGACACCTACCACCGCGGTGAGCGGAGAACTTTTGACAGGACTGAAGAGGCACTCTCACATAGATCATGTTCGGCAGGGTCGCTGTCTGTCTGTGTGGCTGGGGGCGTCGGGGGTGGGGGGTGGGGTGCGCTGGTAGATAGCCATCTGCTGTAGACCTGATGGATTCTGACACAAATGCGACGATGTGCTGAAACCCAGTAGATTTGTATGACAGTGGTATCATTTGGGTGAAATGGATATGTGTGGTTATGTCTCCACCATGAGTGGGATGCTCTTTTAAAAGAATGTTGACAGAAAGAGATTAATGTGCCATATTTTATGACAGTGTGAACATGAGTGGTAATAGCCTACACGCCAAAAAGGTCTCCCCCCCATCTTTAAAGAATCGCAGACAGTTCAGAATGACAGTTTATCTGCTGCAAACAGAAACTACAGACAGCAGTCATACACTATAGTCTACTCAATTAATAAATAATGGCTTTAAGGTCCAACCATGTTAAATCCACTATTATGCATTTTTAGCAGCCATGCTTGTTTTCTTTCATGCTCTCCATCTCCTTCTCTCTCTTTCCTCTCCACCTCCTTCTCTCTCTTTTCTTTTTTTCCCTCCACCTCCTTCTCTTTCTTTACCTCTCCACCTCCTTCTCTTTCTTTACCTCTCCACCTCCTCTCTCTTTACCTCTCCACCTCCTCTCTCTTTACCTCTCCACCTCCTCTCTCTTTTCCTCTCCAGCTCCTTCTCTCTCTTTTCCTCTCTTTCCCTCTCCAGCTCCTTCTCTCTCTTTTCCTCTCTTTCCCTCTCCAGCTCCTTCTCTCTCTTTTCTCTTTCCCTCTCTACCTCCTTCTCTCTCTTTCCCTCTCCAGCTCCTTCTCTCTCTTTTCCTCTCAACTCGTGCTAAAGCGAGGCTGGAGAACTGGCATGATGAATGAGCAGAAGTTGAATCATTATTAAAGGTGGGCGATGATTAATAAGGACCATGTGTGTTTTCTTCTGTAGCGTAAATAAAATATATCATTCACGTGGTCGGCACTGAGGCTGCGAGAGCCTGGCGAGCGTGATTTATGGTGTGTTAAAATGCATAGAGAGCCCAAAGGCTGAAACCTCTTCACGCGAGCACTGGTGACAATGGCCGAAGCAGCCTCCCACCTCTCTCCCATTTCCCACCTTTTGTCTATAGGTCCCACAATGCACAGCGTGCGCAGTGTTCAAAAGCAATTCGGCCTACTTTCAACAGTATACTCTTCTCCTCCGTCTTCAGCTAAGCATTTCAAGGCAAAATCATTTTAGTGCACACCTCTATGACTTTTGTAGCAGTTGTGTAACTAGCAGCAAAGAAGGCCTCTTCATCATCAGATGAGATGGAACAGCTTCTGGCTGTTGATACATATAGGTCAGTCATTGGAGACGTGAGCTTGGGGGGGCAGCAGTAGTGGGGCTACAGAGGCCTTTCCCCGGATCACATCCCCCCCCCACACTGTCCCCCCATCACCCAGGAGACTGATGGCTGGATCCTCCAGTGGTGGCCTGACACAAACACATTGCATGTGCCAGCAGCTTTGGCAGCAGGTCTGAGCCGCACAGCCAACATATTGATTAAATTTAGGGGAGGCCTAATCTCTCAGTGGTGCAGCCTGTCAGGAATACAGAGTGTACAAATGCCAAGCCCCACTGCACACTGAAAATCCCTCACAGGCCCCCAAACTACAGCATCTGATAGAACTTTGCACATGCAGTATGTGTTCAATATGAGCTTCCAAGGTTTCTAAAGAAAGATTGTATCAGCATTATTTATTGAGGGACTACTAAGTGAATGTTAGGGAGTTCCAGTTCAAGCAGTTCGGTCATGGAGACTTCATATATTTATTTGTCAAATTTGATTTTAATAAACAGATTTAGTCTGCAAGACCCTTTTCTGCTATGTTCAATTTTAAGCATTTTGAAATGATTCTACACAGATAACTTGTACTGGTCATAGTTCCACTGCAGGGTCCAGATGTGCCAACAGGCTTGTGCAACATCCATCCCCTACACCAGTGATAAGTTCCCTTGTGCATCACTGTAGTCAAGAGGGGATTGTAATCCATACAGACTGCCCTGCACACTGCACACTGTCGATGCCACACATACAGTACTTATATGTGTTGTGTACTTTGTAACTTGTATATAATATACAGTATCAATAGATGACAAACATACACATATGATAGTCGCATATGATACACATATGATAGTCACATTCAATAAACTGAAAATGACTGACAATCTCCATTAACTGAAAGCACTCGTTTCAGTTAATGGAGCAGTCACATGTGAAACAGGGCTATATTTTGGGGTGTAACCCTTCTCTCTTGATGGTTTATTTAACTTGATTATTTTTTTTATATATATATATTTTTCCCCCTCTCTCCATCCACGTTGTGGCATCTCCTCTCTAATTTTCCACTGCGCGGTGCTTTTTCTGGTGTTCACCAGGGGCTTGCCCTGCTTACAGGAGCGCTGTGCTCTGGCAGGGGCCGCCGAGTGGGCTGTCCCACTGAGCCGGTCCGCCCCGGCCTGCACCGCACCACACCACACCGTGCCACACCACACCAGGCCTGACACACTTACAGCCTGCTCGCCTCCCTCTCTCTCTCCCTCTCACTCTCTTGCCTCCCTCTCTCTCTCACCCTCTCTCTCTCCTCTCCCTCTCACCCCCCTTTCTCCTCTCCCTCTCTCTCTCTCTCTCTCTCTCTTTCTGTTCAATGTAAATCTGTAAATCTAATCTGTAAAGCAGCAGTGACCCCCCCCCCCCCCCCCCCCACACACACACCACCACCACCACTAACCCCTCCCAGCCCAACTTATCAGAGATTGGGGTGTAACCTGATCACCTGACTGGGTGAAGGTTATGTATGTACTGTCCACGGGTGTGGGTTTGGACCGAAGCTGTTACCTGTTACCAAGCCTGAGCTCTCCGCAGCTTTTTTTGGTGGCCTTTGTTTACATCCGTGTCTCCTTTCCGAGGGGGGTGTGCCTGTCTTTACCTGTGATGTTCGCGTTCAGTCAAAATCCGTAAAAATGCATAAGTGTGCATAAGGAGCTTAACCTAAAGTAGGCAATTCAGGCTACTACTCGCAAATGACAAATGAGAAATGTAGAACAGTCTGTCTTGGTATTAGAAAGGGAAAAGCTGCTTTCCAAGGAGAGTTAATCAAAAGCAGAAAAAAAATGCGTTGCTGTAGCCAGCCCTTTTTTTCCCCCTACAGTGGCTCAGCTTAAGATACTCATTCAACTCAGACCTTCCGCTCTGCCTGCCTGCCGGGGGATGTTTATAAACGTCTGTGTTGTGTCTGTGGCCCTGTCTAAACTGTGTTTGTGTTGTCGTAAGCACACCTCTCATCCTCTCACTGTCTCCCGCAAATCTGCACGGGTGTTTTGAATGTCCAGGGGGATACGCTGGCTGCTGGTGAAGAAAATGCCGTTATGTGTAAAAAATTACTTCAAATGAGGAAAAGGGGAAAAAAATCTCACTAAAAGCAGATTAACGGTCATTCTTTTGTAATGGGTGCCCGTGTCATTAAGACACCTGCAAGCCAATTATCATGACAGTGTTTGAATAGGCGAATTCCCACATTCTTCACAGCATTCACTTGGAAACATTGTTGAGGTTAATAATGCTTAAGAAAATCTAAGGTTTCATTTCTGTCAGTTTGAAACATCCAGTGCTTATTCCTCAGAGTGCTATGAATTATATGCAACATCAATGCACTGTGCATGTCTGTGGACACTGTGTGTGTGGACACTGTGCATGTGTGTGTGGATACTGTGCGTGTGTGTGTGTGGACACTGTGTGTGTGTGTGTGTGGATACTGTGTGTGTGAGTGGACACTGTGTGTGTGTGTGTGTGTGGACACTGTGTGTGTGTGGACACTGTGTGTGTGTGTGTGTGTGGACACTGTGTGTGTGTGTGTGGACACTGTGTGTGTGTGTGGACACTGTGTGTGTGAGTGGACACTGTGTGTGTGGACACTGTGTGTGTGTGTGTGTGTGGACACTGTGTGTGTGTGTGTGGACACTGTGTGTGTGAGTGGACACTGTGTGTGTGTGTGTGTGTGTGGACACTGTGTGTGTGTGGACACTGTGTGTGTGTGTGTGTGTGTGTGTGTGTGTGTGTGTGTGTGTGTGTGGACACTGTGTGTGTGTGTGGACACTGTGTGTGTGTGTGTGTGTGTGTGTGTGGACACTGTGTGTGTGTGTGTGTGTGTGTGGACACTGTGTGTGAGTGTGTGTGTGGACACTGTGTGTGTGTGTGTGTGTGTGTGTGTGGACACTGTGTGTGTGTGTGGACACTGTGTGTGTGTGTGTATGTGTGTGGACACTGTGTGTGTGTGTGTGTGTGTGGACACTGTGTGTGAGTGTGTGTGTGGACACTGTGTGTGTGTGTGGACACTGTGTGTGTGTGCGTGTGTGTGTGGACACTGTGTGTGTGTGTGTGTGTGGACACTGTGTGTGGATACTGTGTGAGTGTGTGGACACTGTGTGTGTGTGTGTGGACACTGTGGTGTGTGTGTGTGTGTGTGGACACTGTGTGTGTGTGGACACTGTGTGTGAGTGGACACTGTGTGTGTGTGGACACTGTGTGTGTGAGTGGACACTGTGTGTGTGTGTGTGTGTGGACACTGTGTGTGTGTGTGGACACTGCTGGTCCAAATTGTGTGACTCGACTCTTTCTTATTTCCGCTTCTCAGTCCAGATCAGATGTCCGATTCCTCTTCCTGTTTACCCAGCGCTGGGGTCCCGCTCGGGTCAGAGAGGGAGAGGAGTCAGAGAGGGAGAGGAGTCTGAGAGGGAGAGGAGTCTGAGTTTATGCTGCTGCCACGGGGGTTGGGGGTAATTCAGGAGTGGGGTGGGGGGGGGGGGGGGGGGGGGGGGCTATAGGCCTGGCCCCCACAGAGGTGGGCCACTGCCGGCACCCCTGACAGCCTGGGAAAAGGGAGAGGTGCCATCTGGCGTGGGAGGCCAAAAGGAGAGCTCCGCGTGACCTCCGGCCCAGATTCCTCTTTTGAGCAAACAGCACCGCACAGATTTATAGGCTATTAAAGAACAATGGCTGCCGCCACCGCTGCCGTGGAAAGGGGATGGCATTCGCCCCGCGCTCATCTCATCTTCAGGTGACGGCAGCGAGCGGGGACAGGAGACGTATGAATTCTTAAGTCAGCGCTGAGAGAAAAGGAAATCAGTTGCAGGTGTATGAATATTAACTATGTGCGTTTCCCAATGTAGCATAAACCGCTCTATGAAATCTTAATGTCCATGAATAATGAACATCAGTTGTTAGCAGACCACCTTGATATTTTTGGACTAACCCCTGGTTGACATCATGCTGGGGTTGTTTTGAACATATAAGAGAGCTATGAGATAAAATAGAAATGTAAAGCATGTTAAAGCTTATGGCTCTCAACTTGAGTGTGTGTGTGTGAGAGAGAGAGAGAGAGAGAGAGAGAGAGAGAGAGAGAGAGAGAGAGAGAGAACTCCAGCAGCATCTCGGAATTCCCCCCAACTAAAGCTCTTCTCCCTGGTAGGAGGTTGGTGTTTGGGAACCATCAGCTCAAGCGGCTGTCAGCAGGGCTGTAGTTATGGCCCAGGCCCTCAGCCTTCTCTGGGCAGCCTCAAGCCCCTGCTCTCCCTGGAAGGAGTCAGCGGACCTGGATGCTATCACTGCCACTGGCTCATCTCCCATAAATAAAAGCTTCTTTAGCCGAATTGAATTATACCCGGACTCCAGGTCCTTCTTCGCCATTAGAATCACGGATCGCATCAAGAGCATCAAGTAGGGAGCACTCTGGACCTCCCAGAGACCTCCTCAATCGAGTGTTGATTCTTATCAGGCGAAAATGGAACCGAGAGTAAAACACCTGAAGACAACAGATGAAAGGGAACATAACACTAATGATAGTCAGCTGTCATTCAGTGTCTCTCCCTTCACGGGTGTTAGGCATTCACTCTGACCTTTTATACAAGTCCCTCCTTTCTTTCTTTCTTTCTTTCTTTCATTCCCTCCTTTTTTTCTTGTTTTAAAAGGGGGGGGGGATGGGGGCGAGACCATAAGAGGACTAAGCCGTGAATAGACCTTTGTTTTGCTCTTTCTTCTCCCTCCTGACTGTGTCAATTGCAGGGTGCCCCTCGCTCTGCCCGCACCGAGGCCGAGCGGCTAGTTAGCATTCAGGGGCCAACATGGGAAAAAGAGGGCTGGGGACGCAGAGCCCCCGCAAGCCTCCCCCCAAAAATCCTGCTTACAGAGGGGACTGCAGGAAGGCCACCCTCCTCCCCTCCACCCGACCTTTGGCTCTCTCTTCCTCTCAACTTAAACTTTATCTCCTGACTACTTCTTATTTATTTTTTCATTCACTCAGTCGCACACTCTCTGAACTTTGCGTGTTGACGTTGATGTGATGAGCGTATTGGTAGGCTGACTAGCCGTGGGGCAGGCCCAGTGCCTTCCGACACGGCGGTGGTGATATCACTGGTGGTCAGGAAAGCACGGGTGCTCGAACGCTGGGCTGTGGCACGCAGTAGGAGGTGGGGAATGCCAGGCATGCGGTTGGTGGCGCGCGGCAACACCAGCGATGCTAACTATGTGAGTCGTTCGGCCAGAGCCAAGATAGCCCGCGACGGGAGATAATAACACAGTGTTTTTGTGTACGTCTCAATCAGTCAAAAACAATCCAATGGCTTCTTTGTTCCCTCTCTCTCCTTTCTTTTCGTGAGTGTGTGTGTGCGTGCATGCATATCTGTGTGTGTGCGTGTGTGTGTGTGTGTGTGTGTGTATGTGTGTGTGTGTGTGTATGTGTGAAAAGTCAGCGGCGTTCAAATTCCAGCGCTCTCATAATGGCATGAAAAGGTCCCATTGAAGTCGAGAGTGCGGCTGCGTGTCTCACGACTGCCCGTGGTCAGAAAACATGCGCAGTCCAGGAATCTCAGGGGTCCTCGGAGTAACACGTCAATGAGACACATGCCTCGCGAGATGCCAGGAGTTGGTGACCACAGCGCTGAAGTCCTTGCATTCATTCTGAAATCATTAGTGTCAAACTGACAACATCTTTGGCATTTCGGACTGATCTGCAGCCCCTTATTTCTCATATTTGCTCGTTAGAAATACTTTCGTGTCATATTACACAGTCCTATTCTTTGTTAGTGGGAATATGACAGCCATGCCTCTGTGGTCGTGTTGTATGTGATGTGCGTGTGTTATGTGAAGGTTGTGGTCTGGTTTGCAGTGCTGATGTGCTTTCTGACCTACAGACAGGCCAGAGTGAAAGGGCACGTTGAACCAGAAACGCGTGTCTCTTTGATGCGCAGTATTTTTACATGCCGCTCCGAGAGAACTGTCTGACCTGACACAGAGAGGAGAGAATGATGAAGGCAATCAGGTCAGAATGGCCAGCCGGCTCGGTGTCCTGCAGCATCATGGGTAGAGTGCACACACACACACACACACACACACACACACACACACACACACACACACACACATACACACATTCACACACACACACATTCACACACACACACACCCACACACACACGGCCACACACACGCACACATACAGACATACACACATACACACACTTATGCACACACACACACACACACGCACATACACATACACACGTACAGACACACACACACATACGCACACAAACACACAAATGTACAAGCTCAATCACACTCAGATACAGCCACTCACTCCCACTCTCACCCACGCAAACATGCTCATGTTTAAAATGAGATAAAAAGAGGAGGAGGAGAGAGAGAAAGAGAGAGAAAAAAAGAGAGAGAGAAGCAATATTGTCCTGTAGGGCTGTGACACTCATGAAATTAATCTATTATCTTCCTCTGCAGCTGCCATGTGCGATACAAGGTGCCTGACAAGTCCTCGCACTATTGTGCGGCGGTGACATTTGCCCATTCACAGGCCTGCTGACAACGGCAGGATCCGCCAGGCACCAAATGAACGCGCCGCCGAGAAAATGAGAGAGAGGGGGGGGGTGCGTTGAGGTGGTAGGAGGGGGCGAGTGTCTACCGTGCGACCAGACGGCAGGATAGATTTCTTCCCCTCTGTTTAAAAGACTGACCTCAGCACCTTGCTGTGGGGCTCCCACCCCCACCCCCTCAGCCCCCTCCATGAGAGAAGGTTAAAAATGCCCCAGTTTCTTTACTGCATAGCCTCTATTAAAAGTGTCTGGGCGTATTCAGTGGAGAGACTGTACCCTTGCCCTGCAGTTGCCCCCACTAGATTGTCCTCGCAGACCTTGGCTTTCTGTTCCAAAAAACAGGCCAGAGCCACCACACTCTTCACCCACAACAACAGATGGAAAGAGCTTTACTAGTCACCACTTAACTACCCACAATAACAGATGGACACAGGTCTCTGCTGCGGTACAGACGGTTGTTCCCCCACAGGAAGGGCTCAACCTGGGCACAGTGCAGGATGAGCTGGGACTGCCTCAGTGGAGAGCCATGGTATCGCTGTACTCAATGACAAGTAATGGGGCCAATCAGTAGAATATTCCAAACAAGAGAGGGGCATGCGGGCGATCTAGCGGGCGGGCTGGGAGATAGATAGATAGCGGTCAGGGGCTTAAGGGCCGGGGGGCTGTCACGGCCGCAGCGCTTCATTTATTTATGGCTGGTGTGCTTAAGAGATGGTCAAGGTCAGGGTACGTGTCTGCACCTCGGCTTTGTAGTGCAGGGCCAGATCAATTCATGAAATATGTCTGTTAACCATTCTGCAGATGTAATCTCTCTCTCTCTCTCTCTCTCTCTCCCTCTCTCCCTACTGCACTCTTTCTCTCCATCTCTCCTGCTCTCTCTCCTAACCTATTTTCATCAGCGTTGTTTGGCTCAGATAGAGGGCATTCATGCTGCTGTACACATCCACCGACTCCCATATCAATTCATCATGTTTTCATTTTTTTCTCTCTCTCTCCCTCTCTGTCTCTCTGAGAGAGAGGGAGGGGTGGGTGGGTGGGTGGGGTCATAACACATCAACAGCACATCTCAAGGATTTCTGTCAGGACGCCCTCCGATAGCAGACCTCTAGCATGTAGAGCAAACTCTAACAAGTGTATCGTGGGGCGCGCTGCATTATCTAGTGCAGCTGATGGCTTGTGGGATTGACTGTGGCTGAGTGAATCCATAGTCACTCAGAGATTGTCTGCAGACTGATGAATGGCAGAGGTGCGAAGGCTCCATATTGCTGTCAGCTTGCGCAGTGGAACTGCGTTATGTGTTGTGTAAGGGTGCACAGATGCAAGTTTGATCGATGCCCCCCTCTGCTCTGAATAACCCCCCTCTCTCTCTTCCTCTCTCTCTCTCTGTCTCTCTCCCTCTCTCTCTCTCTTTCTGCTCTTTTCCAGAGGGCACCTCCAGTTTGTGTCCCTGGCAGACCCAACCAGCTCATTTCCAGACCTCCAACTTCCTGCGGCCTGGAAGGTTGCCTGCATGTGGTCTCTCTCTCTCCCTCTCTCTCTCGCTCTCTCCCTCTCATCCTTCCATCTTTATCTACTCTCTCCCTCTTTCTCTCTCTCTCTCACTCCCTCTCCCTCTCTCTGCGTCTCTGCTTTTATGAACCCTCTGCCTTTCCCCTCAGTCCCTCGCTCGCACAGACACAGGCAAATCAAGAGCAGAGTCATCGGCCCTCAAGGTACCGTCCAACTCGAAAACAAATAAATAGGAACCCCATGTCATCCCTGGGAAGAGCCGGCCACACATCTGAGTCCAATCTCGTCCCCCGGCAGGGATGGTTCACTCCGCGTCTCCCCTCAAATGAACCGGAGCTACTCTAGGACAACCAGCTGGAGGACAGTAAACAGTGGGTTTTTTTTGTGTGGTGGTGGTGGTGGTGGGGGGGGGGGAGGTTGGGCGGGTTAAAAACGCAGGCAGGCTAGTTTGTCTTGGCCACGTTGCGCCGGCAATTTGTTCGATGTAAATACAAACACACCAGGCAGGGAACAGCTAATCCTGGAAATGTGAGATTAAGGAATTGGATTGCTCGTGGCCCACCCTTAATTACAAGGTTAGCGCAGCGCTGATTGTCAGGTCATGTGACAGAGCTACTTAGCGGAGCGAGAGGCTCTGTCGAGGGAGTACACGGGCAGATCACACATGCCAGTGAG
>NC_055974.1:12890622-12895622 GCF_018492685.1 Alosa sapidissima
TTGTATGTCCTTCGGGACTGAAGACTTTGCCGGTGTCGTGACCTGATAACATCTGCAAATAAGTGAAGGCCTTGCCCACATGCACCAGGCCTAGACGGCCCCCTCTCTTTCCTCGCTCAAACTTTTCAACACCTCCTCGACACCCCCTTAATAAACATTCCTTCAAACGTGTGCTGTTAAAATCCAAACCCACATTCTGCATTTTATTAAAAAGTATGCCTCCAGGATGTTTTTTTTTTCTTTTTTCGGTCCAATCTTTGAAGTGTAAGAGGGAGCAGTGTCAGATCCCCTTTGCCCCCCGAAAAAGGTGAAGCCAAAAGATGAACCAAAGATTTCATATGTACTCGTTAAGTGAGTGTGCACGTACACACACACACACACACACACACACACACACACACACACACACACACACACACACACACACACACACACACACAGACACACACACACACACACACACACATCTGTCTCCAAAACCTGATTCAGGCCGACAGATTGAAGATGTACTTCATGGTAACATTTTGTATTTAAACAGATTATATTTCGAGCATGTTATATTTTTCTGTGAAACATAGAAACAAGTTTAATTTGATATGTCTCAACATCAATTTCTAGTCTTGATCATGATAATGATTATTGTTTATAGGTCAGAAGGTTTTTTTCTCCTAACCTGAATTTTGATTGGTCACAGTTCAGCTGTTATATTGCTAAAGCATTGCATGGATAACGAGGCTGCATGCGGAATGGTCAGAGTGACATATGTTGGTACATTCCACCCTGCTAAGACCTGTGTGTGTGTGTGTGTGTGTGTGTATGCGTCTGCGTGTGCATGTGTGTGTATGTACTGTACAAGTGCTGTACTCACCATGAGGGTTTGTGTGCTGCAGTGGCAGCAGCAGCATCCCCAGGATTAATTTAGCCCAAGCAACATCTCCCAGCCACTCTTTCACAACTCCCCCACCGAGGGTGACCCACCGCAAAAGCCCTTCACTCCCCAGCCACATTCCTGTCCACATCACCAGTTTATCATCTCCCAAATATTCTCACGGAACCCGGAGCTGGGGAGTGAGAAAAGAAGAGAGAGAGAGAGAGAGAGAGAGAGAGAGGGTATTAGCATGAGAGGGGGGGAAATGACAGACTGAAAGCAAGAAATTACATCGCATCCAGTGGGAGAGATTGACCTAAGTGGTTGACAGGAAGAAAAAATAAACAAGTTCCCGGACAGAAGAGAGTGAGAGAGAGACTGACTGAGAGAGAGAGAAGGGGGGATGAAAAAAAGAAAATGAGCTGGTCTCCATCATCATTGCAGCTGTTTTCCCATGGAGAAACCAATGTGTTTAACAGCATGTTCAACAGAGACAGCCCTACAGTGTGTGTGTGTGTGTGTGTGTGTGTGTGTGTATGGGGGAGCGTCTGCTATTGACAAACATGGCACATGCCTACGCTTCCTTAATAGGCCCAATTAAATAGCATCCCCTTGGAGCAGTCAGTAAACACAACAATTAGCATACGGACCAAAACAACTGTTTGTTTTATAATACAAAGACAAGCAACTGTGATTGATCACTGGTTTAAAAATGGCTATGGATGTGAAGATTTACAAAGAGCACAGCATCACTGATAGCATGCAGGGCTAGCAGCTTGACTCTTAATATGGATGAGCAGTCCTATAGAGTGTGTATGAGAGGGGTATATTATAAGCAGTCCTATAGAGAGTGTTTGTCTTTGTTTCACCTGTTGTCAGCGCACATCCTTGTCAGGGAGAATGACAGCATGCCCTCTGAATGCATAAAAAGGCATGAAAGCCTCGAGTGAACTGTTCTTGAACCCGCCAGAAGCGATTCGTTTTTTTTTTACCCTCTTCCTCCTCCTCTTCTTCTTCTTCTTTTTTAACCTCCCTCCTTTTTTTCCAACCATGATCAAAAGTTCAGGAACCTGTGTGTTTTGTATTCATGGCGGAGGGAAACTTTGAAAACCCCCTGGATTAAAGGCGCGAGGAGTCATGACAGTCGGAAAAGCGGAGGTGAGCGGAGAGGCGAATCCTGTAGACGGCGGTCGGTCGAGAAAAAAGGAAGAGAAAGAGAGAAAAAAAAGACAGAAAAGAAGAGAAAACGTAGTTTTCGTAGGTTAGTGAAGTTATCATCACGACTCCACCTGAGTAATTCCTCTGGACTGTAAACCCAATACCTACACATCTGCAGTCTCCATCTTCTTAACGACCGGAATGACAATTACTGCAAGTATGATCGTAATACTCATCACCATCATCTGCTATCACCAACTGCTATGATCATCTTCTGCTTTCCTTGTGATGAAGCAGGGGTGTAATTCATACCCCCCCCCCCCCCCCGTAATCAAAACCAGCCAATACAACCCCCCAAATATCTTACATATTATCGGTTATGGAACATGAAGAAGTGCTCCCAACCCCCCTCAATGTTTAACCCAAAGTTACGGCCTTGTGATGAAGTCACGGATACTTTACATAGATTATGGCCGATGCTGAGAAGTGATTAAGATGAACGACACCCAAGCTAACCACTGAGCTCTTGCAGAGCGAGAAACAGCTATTCCCATATGACACAATGATTTTTTTGGGGGTTTTTTTGCCTTTTTTCGCCCTAAGGCACAACATGTCGGCATGACATCTGCAAACGTGTGCGTCTGTGTGAAACGCATTTTTTTTTAAGCACTCGTGCTTATGCTCTCTCTACAAAAACATCCAACATGGAGGAAAGTGGAAATAAAAGGGGGAGAAAAGTTCAACAGCTTGCCGCAGTGCCACGTCTGGGACTTCACTCTGTCTACCTTTTTCCCACTTTGGTACTCTGTCTTCTTTATTAGCCCCTGACACCCCTAACCTGCCACCCCCCCCCCCCCCCCCCTCCCCATCCACGACGCTGGGGCCAGTGTTGGGCTCATTATGCGCTGTGAGGTGGCACTCGCTCAATGCCCCCGCGGGTCCTGGAGTGTGTTCTCCAGCCGGCCTCAACAGCCCTCGTCACAACACTCGGGCCACAAGCACCTCTCCACTCAATGAGCCGCGGATCCCCAGCTGGGAGGGCCATTGATTCCCTACCACCCACCACCACCCACCCCCACCAACCCCCACCAACTCTACCAACCCTACCACCACCACCTCCAACAACCCCATCACCACCGACCCCCAACCGAGAGCCTGACTGTGGCCCCATTGCCCCCCCACTGAGAGGGGAGGGTATGGGTGGAGTGAGTGGGGAGGCCCCCGCCCATTAGACCCATCGTGTGTGTGTGTGGGGGGGGGGGAGGAAGGGTTGAATAGGGGCCCTAGCAGGTGTAAACACCCACTTACTTCTCTCCACTCGAATGAGCAGCCAAGACCCCAGGTAGTCATGGAGAGTGCCTCATAGGAATTGAGAAATTAAGGAGTGGGGGGGGGGGGGGGGGTAGAATGAAGACAAAGAAAAAGGAGGGAGAAAAAAAAAAAAAATGAAAGAAGGGGCAAAGAGGGGGAGAGAGAGGAGCCGCGGCGGTCGCGTTGGTCCAGGTGTTCATGGGTGTTTTTATTACAGCGCCTGACATGCTCCAGCGAGAGAGATAACCTTTCCTATTCAGAGGAGGGCTGTGGAGACTACTGAGCCTTTTCTCTTCCACTTCTGACCCCCCCCCCCCCTCTCTCCTCCACTCCTTGCCCCTCCCCATCTCTTCATGCTCAAGGAATCATTGTAATAAAACAAGTGGCCTCGACTTTCATTGTGTGCACATGCCTGCCTGGACGCCCGCTTGTCTGCCTGCACAGCCAAACGCGCAGCGGTGACACCAGCAGAGGCTTTCAGCCGGTCAGAGCCAGTGGAACACGAGCACCGACCCAGGCCTGCATTCCTCTGGACACACCCCTGTCCTCCAGCAGACAAAACAACCCATCCCACCACTCCGTTTGTCAAGAGGGAGAGCAATTGTGTTATCATCAGAAGGTTTAAAAAAAATAAATAAACGCAAATAGTAATTTTGCGAGCGTTTGATGCTAACCTTGGGTAGAAGGGGAGAGGGGAGAGAAGTCGGTAGTGCTTAGCATCTTGAACGTGTCACTCCAAACAGAATTATAAAGAAGCGCTA
This sequence comes from Alosa sapidissima, assembly GCF_018492685.1. NCBI lineage: Eukaryota > Metazoa > Chordata > Actinopteri > Clupeiformes > Clupeidae > Alosa > Alosa sapidissima. The sequence continues at coordinate 12,894,721 of NC_055974.1, forward strand.
AGGAGCATGATGCTTAACACCTGTGTCTTATTTTTTCACCCCCAACTTATTTCAACTCATCTTTTAAAGAGGAAGGGATGATGCCTCAGTGCGCAAAGCTTTCTCTTTCTCTCTCTCTCACTTTCTTTCTCTCTCTCTCTTTCTCACTTTGACACTCCCTCCTCTCTCTCTCTCTCTCTCTCGATCACTCTCTCTCCCTTTCTACTCTCCCTGCCTCATGAAATGTTATTTACTGGAGAGATATCATCCCTGTGTTAATCCTCTTAGTGGTGGATTTCAGTTGTCCTTACAGCACCGCACACCTGCTAAACTTGCCTTCTCCCCAAAGCTGTGTACACAGCCCGAGTGGAGCCCACCGCACACACACACACACCCACTCTCTCTCCGTGGGCTGCATCTCATTACATACATCGCATGTGTGTGTGTGTGCACAACGACCACGAAGATGAGCACTTGTTCGTTAAAGAAGGGAGGACAGGAGAGAGAGAGACAGACAGAGAGAGACAGAGAGAGAGAGAGAGGGAGATGGTGCTGGACGTCCCCGCTGGACGCCGGGACCCCAGACTGAGATCGCCGCACCCTCCCTCCTCTCCCATTTTGTCTTTCCTCCCTCCATCTGCGCATCCCGGGAAACGCTGGGAAAAAGCGGAGGAGAGCAGAAGGGTTTTTTTGCGGTTTGGAAAAGAGGTTGGTACTGAATCAAATTTCCACAAAGTAAAAAAAATGGAAGGAGTTGGCTCGGCTTCATATATCAGTAGTCTTTGAGTGTTAAGAATAAACACGTAACAAGATGTTTGGACAAATTGGGACGTGTTCGGAGGGCTGTTTACTGGCAGACGGTGTAGACACAGTTAGCCAGGACTGGAGAGGACAGAGTCTGACACCACTCATTTTCTTAAGTG
>NC_055974.1:12900622-12910622 GCF_018492685.1 Alosa sapidissima
CCAATTCATTTTACCATTTTATCATTTTTCAAGGTACATTTTTCATAACTCCATGTAGGACGTCTCTGTACATAAATGTAAGCACTGTGGCAGTAATTGTTGCAATATTTAGAAAATGTAGGCTACTCTTGTACTCTTGATACTCAGGTACTTTTAAAAACAAGTACTTGTCAGATGTCTACTTCAGTACTTTTACTTAAGTAGACATCTGACTGTTGTACTTTTACTTGTACTAGAGTAAAATTTAGCAAAGGGTATCTGTACTTTTACTCAAGTAATGAAACTGTGTACTCTGTCCACCTCTGCTAACGAGAATAGATTGTTAAATTTTAGCAGGCTAGTGCTAGAACATTTTCGAGTTGACATTACAAGCTAACTTTTTAAAAAGATTATTTAGTAGGTTAAAATAATTGCTCACACAGTGTTCCTCATCATCACTGTCAAGAAGCTCTTGCATTAGTGAAATGACACATAAACCCTGTAACCCCAAATAACCGTAAATTCGTAAATTCACGGGGAGTTAGAACGCTCGTCTTTTTCAAACTTCAGAGCGTTATTCTATTCTATTTTCATTTTCATGAGTGCACCCCTAACTGCATGCGGTGTGTTTGCGACAAATCAGTTTTATGACATTGTTTTCAGTCGGAATGTCCTAACTGGACCCGACGTGACACAGTGCTGCACAGCTCGACGCAGAGCAGCATTTTAGGCAGAACCTTTGTCGGACAGCTCGTTTCTAAATATGATGCAATAGACCATCATGTTTAATGGATTCAGTGTTGACAGAGCGCACTCAATGCTGCACCACAGTCTGACGCTGGCTCGCATGCAGTTAGCATAAGACATTACTTGTTCTTGATTCAGGTTCATTCCACTATGCAGAGTGTAATGTGACGTGTAAAAGAGTTGTTGGAGATCTCCAAAAGAGACCAGGACTTCCTGCTTTTACTTATTTGTTTTACCTGCCTGTTGGTAGCAATGCACCTGAATAACTCTGTAATATCACCTGTTTAACCACATACAATCACCTGTGATTAGTTAAATCATAACCTTTAGCCTGTAGTCATAACCTATGACATTTAGAGGTAGAAACATACACTTGGGAAACTTTAATGACATTAAGTGTCACATGCTCTAATGCTGGAGTACCTAACCCTGCTGCTCCCTGTATGCTGGGTATCTCACAACCTGATTAAAAAAAAAAAGCTTTTGATTGGTTAAATCAGGTGTGTTGAGCTAATCAAGGGTTCACAGACAAGTTCAATCAAACACAGAGAGCAAGGAAGGATGGAAATATAGTGCAGGAGGCCCCAGGAGCAGAAGTAGAGCCCAATGGAAATAAGGCAATGATTATTATTTGCAATAGCAATATATAGAAATATGAAATAATCAGTGGATGAAAAGCAGCTTTAATAGTCATGGTTGTATGAAACAATACTTTCACAGCTATAGTAAGTGTATGCACAGCAGAAGTGCTTGCTAACTTAATGTGCTTATTTTGTATCAAATAAAATTCAGCACTGCACATATGCTGATGCTAGAATAACTGAAACAGTAAATGAGTTTTTACAAATCTATAATGCCTCTATACAGACGTCTGCTAAATATGTCACGAGTTGAGGGCTTGGAGCGATGGAGGGGTTTAAATGTGATCCTGCCATTGTGTATCCCCTGGCCTGTACTCCTTTAAGGCCACCAGGCTTGCCTTCACAGAGCCAATATTCATTGTGCGTTTGTAAAGTATGATCCGAGGAAGCTTCCATTGTTCATTCCAACCAGTATCATTCTGTTTCACTGATATACCATCACTCCGATAAACTCCTGGGGGCTCTCTCTCTCTCTCTCTCTCTCTCTCTCCCTCTCTCTCTCACTCTCACTCCATCATGCTTTCTCTTCCTCATCATACTTCTCTTCCTTTTTCCTTGAGGAGGAACAAAGGATGACTTTAGCCCTGCCTTGATCCCTGCACGTTTTAAGCAGATAGTTCAGCCAGGATTAATATTCCATGGCACTTTGATGTCAAAGAGCTACGTCGTGAACACACACACACACACACACACACACACACACACACACACACACACACACACACACACACACACGCACACACAAAAAGGCAAGAGATGGGGGCAGGAAAAGAGATTGAACGGAAAAATGGAACGACTGAAAAGAAACGGAAAGAATAGAAAGAGAGAAAAGATGGAGAAGGTGTTGGGATTGTGTGATGGATTCCCACTTGGCAGTGGCGGGGGGCCCAGATATATAATCTCACGCACACGCGGCAAGATCACATGTCCCGCCCCCGCTCCCTAACCCATGCTTGGCAGCCATGGCACCAGAGGATGCCCTTGCGAAACTGGCACCGCTGCTGCTGCTCTCTCACATGCGTGCCACTGTGGTTAGCAGGCAGAGGATGGGGGGGGGGTCACCAGCCAGGCACCCCCGATGGCATCGTTAGAGATGGGTTGTATGATGGGTCATCAATTGACCACATTTTGATTAAACAATCAGTCAAATGCTGCCATCCATTGCAGAGGGGTGGGGGTGGGGTGGCGGTCGGGGTTGGAGAGGAGGGGAGAGAAGGGGCGAAGAAAGCCATCCAGAGCAGAGTGTAAGCTTGGGGGATGAGTATACAAGAGGCAGAGAAGGAAAGAGCAAGCGAGAGAGAGAGAGAGAGAGCGAGAGAAAGAGAGAAAGAGAGAGGGAAGGAGCAGGAATGCCAAAGGTGAGAGCATCTGGTGGGCAAGAGGTGGGCTCTTAATCTGCCGCTGATGAGGGCAAAGGAAGCCATAATTACATTAGAGCAGCATGGATCAGCGTATCTGACAGTCGCACATTTCTGCCCCCGAGGAGATGCTCCAGCTAATTGTGATCTGCCAACGAGGAGCAGGCTTGAGATGTGCCTATATGTGATGGGGACGAGGGTGTTTGTGTGTGTGTGTGTGTGTGTGTTTGTGTGTTTGTGTGTGTGTGTGTGTGTGTGTGTGTGTGTGTGTGTGTGTGTGTGTGTGTGTGTGTGTGTGAGACAGAGAGGGGGAGGGGGGTAGAGAGAGAGAGCATGTGTGCCAGCATTTGTGCGATAGTGTTTGCAATAACAAAGAACATGTTATCTCATGTTATCTATATTTTATTAATAACAGCCACTTTACATGCATGGTGACTTGCTTGTGTAGCTGTTAGTACACAAACACATACACACACACACACACACACATACACACACACATATACACACACACCTGTGTGTGTGAGAATGTGGAAGAGAGAGTAGAGAGCTCGAAAGTAGAATTCTTTGCCTGCAGCTATAGCATGTGTCTGAAAGCATTTTTGTTTGTGTGCATCTTCCTGTTGGAGCTGCATCCAGTGTGCAACGCTAGCGTAGGTCGCAGGTGTGCTGTTATGCTGGGCGTGCCGTTTTTGAAGGAGTTAGGGGATGTGTGTATGTGTGCGTGTGTTTGTGTGTGTGTGTGTTTGTGTGTTTGTGTGTGTGTGTGTGTGTGTGCGTGTGTATGTGTGTTTGTCTAGAGGTGTGTGTGTGTGTGAGTATGTGTGTTTGTGTGTATGTGTGTTTGTGTGTGTGTATGTGTAGAGGTGTGTGTGTGTGTGAGTGACGTTGATCTGTTTAGTGTCCATCTTCTGTCAGCTTTCAGTGGTCATTAAAAGTGTGGGTGTTATCTTCCACCGCAGCCCAGATTCACTGACGAGGCAGCTCGGTGAGCGTTGTGTGTGTGTGTGTGTGTGTATGTGTGTGTGTGTGTGTGTGTGTGTGTGTGTGTGTGTGTGTGTGTGTGAGCAGGTAACGCGGTCCCCTTATCAGCCCGCCTGATTGCCTCTGCGCTCTCAATCTGCTTGACGTTTGCATCTCAATCAGTCTTTAAATAATCTGCTCTTTCGCTCGCTCACTCGCTCGCTAACTCACTCACTTCTCCGTCAGAAGGCCGACCTGCAGAGAGGGGGATAGAGAGAGAGGGGGATAGAAGGATAGAAGGGAGGGAGGGAGGCAGAGGGGAATATCATAATACAGAGCCTCTGTGCCCGCCAAACAAATCAAAACAAAACAAAACAAACAAACAAACAAACAAACAAGCCCAAAACGGGCGGCTCTCTGCTCCAACTCTGCTGCTGTCTGATGTCTTGTCAAAGGATCCCTTTTCAAGCCAAAAATGGCTACCGTTGTTCGGAGCTCCAGATCCCCTCAATCAGCAGGGTGACAAGCTGGTAAATGAACAGATCTGTTTACCTGGGCATCGGGTGATGTGTTGCACTTATGAGTTCACTTGATCAGGTTGCCAAACAATTTGATGTGGTTTTTTAGTTTCAGAGTTTTTCAAAATGCAAAAAGGGATGATTATTTGAAGATAGAAGCCACACACACACGTCTCACCTTCTCTGTCGAGCCGAGCCAAGGAGAAGAGAGGAGAGGAGAAGAGAGGAGAGGGAAAAAAAGTGTAATTTGCATGTTCCAAAATAAAGAGTGTCACTGCTGTGTTGTGCCAGATGTCTATCACAATTTAGAGATGGTGTCAGTTTGAACTTGGCAGGGAAGGGGAAAAAAAAAAACAAGCAGTCGTCGCTGCCAAGCACATGCCAGAAATGTAAAAAATCAAACCTCCCACTCAGCCTCCCCCTCAGTGCCTCCCCCCCCCCCCCCCTTGAAACAGGAATAGACTGTCAGCTCTATTTATCCGTGGCTGGTTTTGTGGGGAGCGGGGAGGGAGGGTGACAACGGCTTGCGCCACACGCTCTTAACTGTGTGTTGACTTGGCGGTTGGGGGCAGGTGTCAGGGGAATGAATAATTAATATGAAGTGCATGGGAGAGTTTCTTTGGGGGGGGGGGGGTTCTTTCTTTCTTTCTTTCTTTCTTTCTTTCTTTCTTTCTTTCTTTCTTTTCTTTTCGTTCCCTTTTCTTTCTTTCATTTTCTTTGTCTGACTCAGGTTGTGTGCACTTGCACCACACCTGGCAAAGACTAAATCCGTCTTATTTGTGATCTAATTATTTTTGTGCATCTTTATATCAGAGGTGAAAAAAAACAACAACAACAACATATTATGGATGGATGCACAGTATTCAGACACACATGCCATCTTGGCAAAGAGACAAAGGGAGTGAACTGGAGCCTTTAAAGTGTCGATCCCTGTGGCCTGGCGGCTGCACAGGGCTTTTGAATGTGAGAATATGAGAATATGAGCGGCCCCATTTGTGAACGTGAGAGACAGGAAACCTCCCTCGTACATGCCAGCATGGGGAAGTCTCATTCTATTATATTGATATTCCATCATTCTGGCTCCTCCCAAGGCACCTACTGTACCTCTCTCTCTCTCTCTTTCACTTCCTGTTTCACTTTCTCTCTCTCTCTCTCGCACACTCATGCTATTTCTCTCTCTCTCTTCTCTCTTCTTCTTTTTCACTTTCAATCTTTTCCTCTCATTCAACCCACCCTTTTCGCTCTCTTTCACTCACCCCTATTTCTCTTTCAGTCTCTCTCTGTTCCACCCTCTCTTTCACTCTCACTCTTTCTCCTTTCCCTCTCTCTCTCACCCCCCCCACCCCCCCACCCCATCTCACCCCCTCTCTCACTCTCCCCTTTCTTCTCCTCCTTGCCTGCTTGCTGAACAGGAAGTTCTTGGTGGTGATTATGGATGTCCCGCGTGAGGAAGGTGCTGGCGGCGGCGGCGGTGGTTGTGGTGTCAGCGGGGCTGTCACCCGGGGCTGCCTTTGTGTGCGGAGGGGGGAAAAATGGGACAGTTCTTGGCTGGCGCAAGGAAAGGTCAGAGGCAGCTGGTGTGAACTCATTGTCAGCTCATTCCTCCTCAACCCAATGGATCATGTTTAACGTATTGAGTCTGACCTGCGGAGGAGAAAAAAAAACATAATAAATGAACAACTTTTCCTGAACAACTTCTTCTGTCTTGGAGTATGGAGAAGACAGTTATAAATCGTGAGCATCATATCACAACTACATTCATTTTGTTTATGTACTCCATCTGCAAGGTCCTTTATACAGTAGGGCTAATATATAACAATTTAATTTAATTTAATCTATTTACTGTATATAGAGCCATTCAAATGGTCTCAGTGGGCAATACAAGTATTGAATAGGAACCAGCTCCTAAAAAGGGAGAAAACTTTCACATAGTCTTGTCATGTCATTTAGTCTTGTCATGTCAAATTGGTTGTTTAGACTATGAAAAAAGTATCTATTTACAACACAGAAACAAAACAAAAAGTTGTATTACATAATATTATCAGTTCAACAGACAAATGATTTTGATAGAATCAGGCTGGGATTATGTTTTTAGTATTATATTAGGATTATATATTTAGTATTTTCTTTAGTCCTCCCTTGTAAGGAGAACAGCGGGCAAAGCACTTCAATTTCAAAACCAGAATCATACTCTGAATTTCATAGAAATCCACAACCTTAGATGGCCCTGAATTGCTAACAAAGCGAACGGGAAACTCATTTGGGTACTGGGACCCGTATGGAATAAAGCCCTAAGGCTCTACAATGTACTATAATACAGATTTCACTTTCCTTGAACAATCTGCTGGCGTGTGAATGATCAGTCACTGACAACTGGCTAATTTCCATGAACTGGCCTGCTGATTTTCTCTTTCTTGCTCGGCTTTGAGGCAACAGCCTGGAATGTGCCACTGAGGAGATCACTGTTGTGGCTTTGTCAGCTTGTGAGACAGGGCTTTCAGTGGAGAGAATGTAACAGCACTGTAATAATTCACATCTCTTTTTCCCTCGTGCATAGACACACACACACACACACACACACACACACACACACACACACACACACACACACACACTCACACACACACAGCCTATACACATGCACACACACAAATACACACACACACACACACACACACACACACACACACACACACACACACACACACACACACACACACACAGTCGCTGCTGATGCCAAATTCCTGACAAACTGTCTGATAATCTCAACCATAACAGAATCATTAGCCGTCCGCCTGCTTGCATGAGTTTGATGGAGAAGGTCCAAGAGCAAATTAAAGCTCAAATAATTTCTTTATGAACATCTATCAGGTCTTTTATCACATCACAGTAATTAATCAGATAATTTTCTTGATTTATTCTTGAATATTAGATATTACATCCAAATGAGACACAATCAATTTGTGGCAAATTGATGCACCAATTGTGTCTATGAATCATATAATGTAGTTGCAACACCTTTCTATATCAATAAAGTCGTTATATAATGTTTAATTAATATTGAATAAAGCTTTGCTTACGGCACAAAACTGAACTGATTTATGATTGTGATCAAATGTAAACAGTATTTTTTGACATCTGAACTCCACAGCACGAGAGACCCTTGAATTATCGTGATTGTAAGAATTTGATTTACAGTACATCTCAGAGTCAGATGCTGTCCCATGAGAAAGGCACTATGTGTGGTGTCCTTAGTAGATAGGACAGGACCATTGATGGCTAAAGTGGGATGTCAATACCCTCTTATGGCAGTGGCGATCACACCTGCAGAGCCCTGTCAATACCAATGAGAGGGTGCCAATACCTCCACTGGAGTGAAGGCCACCCTCCAGCCCCCCACTGAGTTTGCCATAGCTGATCTTTGACTAACACATAAACTGGAGTGGCACACGGTTGAGACACAAGGCTCCTGTTAAAGGTAACACACAGACACCACACAGCACACACACACACACACAGAGACACCACACAGCACACAGACACACATACACACACACACACACAGACACCACACAGCACATACACACACACAGAGACCACACAGCACACATACACACACAGAGACACCACACAGCACACATATACACACAGACACACACACACACACACACACACACACAGACACCACACAGCACACACACACACACAGAGACCACACAGCACACACACACACACACACACACACACACACACACACAGAGACACCACACAGCACACACACAGACACCACACAGCACACAGATACACACACACACACACACACACACACACACACACACACATACTGTACAGAGACACCACACAGCACACACACACACAGACACACACAGACACACACACAGACACCACACAGCACACACACACACAGACACCACACAGCACACACACACACAGACACACACACACACAAACACACAGACACCACACAGCACACACACACACAGACACCACACAGCACACACACACACAGACACACAGACACACAAACACACACACACACAGACACACACACACACACACACACACACACACACAAAACAGATGGCTAACAAAGACACACAAAACCGATGACTATAGGGATGTGAGGAGCAATTTGCAGAGTTTGATAAAAGTGTACTGGATTGGAATCATGAACTGTACCTTTAACGGCAACAGTCATATAAAAGTGTTCTGGATTACAGTAGAATCATGGACTGTACCTTTAAAGGCTGCAGTCCTATAAAGGGTCACTAATTGAATAGCTTGATAGTTCACTGCGATGTCGAACAATAGCTCGTATAAATCCTTCCAACCAAAGGATTTGGGCAGAATCCTGCTATTACGTTTTCTTCCATCGTTCTGTTCTTGTTTGAAAATGACTTACAGACCAATAGTTTAAGTGTTTCACTCTGAAAAAAAAGCCCCCAATGCCGACATCAGGCGCAGTTCATCATTACAAATAAGCCACGGCTATGACAGCCCACGCAGCAGCAACATTTTCAGCAACATGAGGAGTCATTTATATGTCAACGAAACAATCTCTCACATCAAGAACAACAGCATGTGGTGTGTGAGTCTCTTCCATCAGATATTATGGGTTAGTTAGAAATGTTGTTCCCCGTTGTTGTTGTTGTAATATGTCCATTGAAGCTCACTAATTCTTCTCCTTGGCAGAGCTTCCAAAATAAACTGAAGGAAATGCACTAATGCGGCTTTGCAGTGACCACGCATCCCATAAAAAAAAACTGAAGGTGGGTTCTTTGCTCTGGAGGTTTGGCTGAAACCATTGCTGTGGTTTTCAGGCTCCCATGAAGCCACAGCAAACAGGAAGTGACCCGTGTGAAATGCGATACGTCAGGAAACATGGATGGAGGGCATCTTCACAGCCAGTCACTCACCCCCTCCTTACCCGTGTGACAATAGCACTGAAGACAGGCGGATGTTATGCTGGCCGTGTGCATAACCTAGACCCCAATCTGCACTCATAGACACACACGTGTGCACCACACACACGCACAGAAAGACACACACACACACACACACACACACACACACACACACACACACACACACAAACATACATACACACACACACACACACACATAGACAAACACACATGCACACACACTCAACACTCACACAACACACACACACACACACACACACACACACACACACACACACCACAATACACACACACAAACACACACACACACACACACACACACACACACACAGGCACAAGATCAAATGTACACATACACACACACACACACACACACACACACACACACACTGACACAGGCAAGATCTAATGTACACACACACACACACATAGACAAACACACATGCACAACACACACACACACCACACACACACAAGACACAAACGCACACATGTATAAACAAGCTGCTCCAAGGCCGGAGATGATGAAGTGACCCCTGACCCCTTGGTAGCCGCATCACTCCCATCGTGCCCTTGTCTCCAGGGCAGCCAGGGGAGGTGCCTCATGGAGGAAGATAAAACAGGCCTCGCATCTTTATCACTAACACACTAACATTCATTCTGCTCTTGAAACAAAGTGAATGGAACATAGCATTCATTCACTCTTGTGCACCGGGTATGTGTTTGCCTGAGTTTGTATATGTTATGTGTTATAGGTTATATGTTTCATGGTGTTTGTGTGTGTGTGTGTGTGTGTGTATGTGCGTGCAAGAGTGTGTGTGTGTGCGTGTGCATGAATGCGTGTGTAT
>NC_055974.1:12918122-12960622 GCF_018492685.1 Alosa sapidissima
TGGCCCAAATTAAATCCCAACTTTGATCCGCCCTCTAATCACAGATTACAGGCCCAGTGCAGTGAGGGTGGGGGCGACACACACACACACACACACACACACACACTATTTCTCGATACACACACACTCTTTCACAATACACACACACTCTTTCTCCTGACACACACACACACACACACACACACACACACACTCTCCTGCTCTCTTTCTGTCTGTGCTCCCACTGGGAGACTGGCAATTGACTTGGGCTTTAGAACCCCCCCCCCCCCCCTCCCCGATCCCTCCGCCCCCCCACTCCCATTGCAGGGGCGGGCAGAATTAGACAGTAATTCCTGTCGTTGGGGATCTAGGGAGGAGAGTCGTGAGATGAGAACCCCTGGTGGTCACAATTACGACAATCGTTTTCATTTCTGTTGTTGTTATTGTTTTCTCAAACACCCCCCCCCCCCCCCACACACACACACACACAGTTTCAGAGTCACTGGGGAGACCGTATTGTCTCAGTGTACGGGGGGGAAATCAGACACCTTATTTCAAAGGCCACTCGTTGTCTCCACCAAACCTCTGTGAGACAGTCTGGTTAGACTGTGGTGAATACTGATGATTCTCCGAGATGTAGATTCTTTGGGTTAGAAGTTTTGGAGTCTCGGCTGTGTGTGTGGAGCTGGTGGCTGTGCTTGTGTGTGAGCTGACAGGCGAGAGATAGAGAGAGAGAGAGAGAGAGAGAGAGAGAGAAGGAGAGAGAGAGAGAGAGAGAGAGAGAGAGAGAAGGAGAGAGGGGTAGAGGTCAAAAGCTCACGTGGGCTCAAATTGGAAACAAATGGCGACGTCTTCGTTGTAGCTTTCGCAGCGCTGCTCAATTTACTACCCCATCTGCAACAGCACAAGCACTCTTTCACAGGACTGCTGCCCCCCCCGCTCTACACCCCCCCCCCCCCTGCTCTACACACACACACACTCACAAGCCCTCCTCCCCCCAACAGCCCCACTCCCAAAACGAAACACAGGGGCCCCGGCGCAAAGCGTCGTTAACCAATTTACCCGTTTATATAAACAACACGATGGATGATTAGTACAGGCTCTTCCTGAAATAATAGTTTACAACGGAGCACATTAAAAATAATTGGGCCTAACCCAATAAAGCTGCAAGGCAGAGCTCCTGGCTTAAGGAAGACCTCTCCTCTCCCCCCAAGGCTTTTACAGGACGTCAAAGCAGAGCATGAGGACCAGGCCTGTGGACCGAGGCGGATCCGTTTTAAATGAAGTTTCCCTGGCAGGAGATTCACGGGATTGCCGTCAACCGCCTCTATCCCACGGGCAGAGAAGAGGCTTTAGACTTTCTCCCATAGACCGGACATGGCCCATGGACCATAATCAGACCTTGACATGGACCATACCACCACTAGCTAAAGCTTTACTGTGTAAATGAGATGAGAAAAGTAACCAATATATAAACAGCCAAACACAGCTAAAGATATGCTCCATGAGGGTAAAAAAAAAAAAATGTATTACAGCAATAACTCCATTTTGTCCCAAAGTGTAGGCAGGGTGAATCAAGCGTTCCTTCTGTTTGAAACGTTGTGCTGGACGCCACTTAGCCTTTGACAGTTTTATAACTTGGGCAAATCACCCAGTTCACTTGGGGGTCCAATCACACCTCTCATTATCTCTACTCATGTGGGTGTGTGGCAGCTGGTTCATGCCTATTGGAATGAGCTGGGGGTGGGGTGGGGTGGGGTGGGGTTCCAGGTCCTGCTCCCAGGGTCTTGGGTTAATGCCGTTAAGGTCCAAATTCCACACGGAGTACGAGGGGGGGAGGGTGCTAATGTCCCCATCCCAGCGCTTAGGTTATTTTCAGTTTCCCAAATGTCAAGTGTCAAACCATTGTGTAGCAGAGGGCTGAGCGAGTATGATTTCACAGCCATAGGTCAAGAGGTGGCTGTAGTGGCTACAATGGGACCTGCCATCAATATCGAGGATATAATGCCAATCAATAATTTCACAATGAAGAGGTGACCTTAGACCAGATGTAGACCTTAGTGTATGGTCAGCGTTTCTCTAGCTGCTCATAAAAAGATAAAATACTTATATATTCTTTTAAACTTAAAAAGAAAATACAATACTGGTCCCATATACAGGTCTTTAGGGACTATACACTCTCTCTCTCTCTCTCTCACTCTCTCCCTCACTCCCTCTCCCTCCCTCTCTCCCCTCTGTCATCAAGGTCACACCTCTTCACCTGGTTATAACCGTGAAATTACACATGCCAGTTCGTATTTGGCGTAATTACAATATAAACCCATATATTAGAGGGCTGTAAGGCCTTGGACTCTTTCATCAGACCAGGGAGAACACACACACACACACACACACACACACACACACACACACACACACACACACACACGCTGAAACGATCAGCAGGCTGCCTGTAGTCAGCACACTTGGAGAAATTAAACTGGCCCTGTTTATGCATGCAGGCACAAAAGCAGGTGCTAGCTGTTGCTCTTTGAAAGTGCTGATTGACAGCGCTGGGTGATTGACAGCGCTGGGTGTTGCGTTTGACTCATCTCGAGCGGCTGAAATGGAGTTGGGCCAGTCCAGGCCGTTGTTTGAAGAGAGCCTCGCCGTGTTTCTCTCGGGGGGGGCTCTCCCTACGGATGCCTCCAAACGCTCGGCCCTGACCTCCACCCCTCCACTGTATTATGTGTCAGCGCTGCGGGAGGCTTCTACCTGCAGGAGACAAAAAAACATTTCTCATTTCCCCTTCACTGAGGCAGACACACACACACACACATATATAAGTGCACAGACACATGTGCACACACACACATATATACATGCACAGATACACATGCACACACACAGACACACACACACACACACACATACAGTATACGTGCAGAGACACACGTGCACACACACACACACACACACACACACAGACGCACACACACATATACATGCACAGATACACGTGCACAGACACACACACACACACACACACATAGACGCACACACACATATACATGCACAGATACACGTGCACAGACACACACACACACACACATATACATGCACAGATACACGTGCACAGACACACACACACACACACACACATAGACGCACACACACATATACATGCACAGACACACGTGCATAGACAAACACACACATAAACACACACAGACGCACACACATATATACGGGCACAGACACACACACACGCACACACATACATGCACACACACTTGTATATGTGAGTATCTATACAGTATGTGTGTGTATACAGTATGTGAGTGTTTGTGTGTGGTATACAAATACAGAGGCCTATATAGTGTATTATAGCATGCTATTCCTGTTAAACAGCCAGAAGCACCAGCCTCTAATGGCCCCAGCTTTGTTCATTTACTCATGACAGAGTAGCTCTGGTGGGCCTCCATCTGCAGAGGTGCCCTTGCCACGTGGGCATCTGGGGTCCCCAGCTGCAGTTCACAGCGGCACCCTTTGAACAAGAGCTGCCCGCCCCGTCTTGTGGCACTGCCCTGTGAAATGCCCCATAAACAGCGGCCGCGCGCCAAAGCAAGCTTAGCTCAGGCTGTAGAGCAGGAGCAGGAGGAGGAGGAGGCACAAACCCACTGGAGTTAATGACTCGTCATGATTCACCGTGATTCACTACGGCTCTCCGCTCGTCCCTTCCCTGCCCAGGCTCCGGAGTGTGAAAGGCAAGACGGATGAAGCGCATGAAACAGGGAGGCTGTCACTGTGTTTAAATGCAGAGCATATGGTGGTCCTCTACGAGTTCTGGTTTAGACAATTGTGGCAAGCACAAACACTGTTATTATTGTCTTCTGCACCATATGGAGTCAGAACTGTCAACAGAGCCCAGGCGACCATGTGCTGTAATGCAGTGGTGTGCAAGCAGACCCCATTGACCCCATCAAAGATTGTGTGACAGAACAAAGCTATTAAAAAAAAAAAAAACTGGCAGTGCTTTTCATAAACAAACGAGTCATTAGCATCAGTTTGCATTTTAGCATCGTCTTTTCTATCTCACTGAGATAGCTTTGATGTGGACAACCCGATCAAGAATACTCAGTAGATTTAAGTAGATTTCTCCTGTTAGTCATTATTACAGTAACAGTTTCATAATCGTGTTAGAGTCTATGGACTCATTTGATGAAAACTTAGATAAATGATAAGATAAGATATGCTATGTTAGCTAAGCTAGCACATTACCTGAAATAAGTGATCAGAACTGAATCACATTGTACACTCATTATAGTCAGATTTACTCTGGACTTCCTGAGAGTACAGTACTATCTTCACAGTCTCTCTGAAAAGCTTTGAATTTAATTTTCAGAATTCAGTGCTCACTGAAACATCATACAGCACTAAAGAGACAGTATATCTGCTTTCTACATTGCTTGCTGTTGAAAAGAAAATGACAGAAAGGCACCTGTAGTTCTTTACTTCTCTCTGTTCATTTTAACTCTCACTGGAGCTCTTGGTCAAGGTGCCTGAGCAGTAGTGGAATGACTGAGAGGTCCAGTTCTGGGGGAGCTGGTGAAAAGGTCCAGTTCTGGGGGAGCTGGTGAAAAGGTCCTGAAAAGTGGATTGCTGGGGGAGAGCTCCGGTCGGATTTATCTCCATTTTTTCCTTCTCGTCTGTGGCTTGAAGCAAACAGGAAGCAGAATTGCAATTCGAATTGTGCACAACCCTGGCTGGCTTCATCATTTGGCATTACTGGACCTGAAGGTCAGCTGGAGGAAACCATTTGGAGTTTTGGGGCGACTTCAAGTGTGGCAGAGCCTGTGTACCTTTCCTTAAGACCATTACCCATTTAAAAAAAAAACATCAACGGGGGGCTTCAGCTTACACACACACACACAAACACACACGGACACGCACACACACACACACACACACACATACACATACACACGGACACGCACACACACATACCACTTAAATAACCACTAATATCACCACCCCTTGCTGCTGTTGTCCACCTCAGTGCCCCTTGGGCACGAGGAATGCAGCAGGTTGCGGAGTTCAAGTCCTGCAGCCGTGGTTTGAGCGAGGAGACAAACAGCTGCCCCTAATCACTCCAGAGAGGCCCTCTCTGCCCCACGCCACCCCCTCCGCCAGCCCTCCACCCACGCCACCCCCCATCGAGCTGGAATCCCGAATTTCCTGCCCCCAGATCAAATGGCAGGGCCAGCCCCAGTGGCCTGCTTTGATATACGGACACCCATCTCGCGGCAGCTCTGCCGCACCAGGGGGAATTTACGCTTGACAACACACTCCGTGTCACCTCCGGGCCCACACCACACACACACACACACGCACACACACTGGGCGGCTTTGTGAGGCCTGCCCAGGAGTTATATATTAAATTTGTTCACATGATGGTATTGTTTCGTGGGGGGTGAAGGATGGAAGGGGGTGTGTGTGTGTGTGTTGGGGGGGGGGGGCTTGGGGCAGGGGGGAGTGAAGAGGCCACTTAGAGTTGGATTGCACTCTGGATTTTTCAATTATGTGCTTCATTTCACCCCGGTGGTGTTGCTTTACCTCCTCTGGCTCAAGGGCAGCAGGGGGCAAAAGGCCTGGAAATACCCCCCTCAAACTATCCCCTCCCCCCTCTTTATCAATCCTGCTCCGATATCTGCCCCGATGGTCACTCGCCCTAATTACCCCGTGCATCAAACTTTCCACAGTCCTGCTCGGAGTTACTTTATCTTTGCTCGCAGAAACATAGCCCATTAAACATCAATGTCAAGAACTCTGATAAGGGCGTACGTGCTGTTCCGACAAACTTCGGAATTTATTGAACAGTAGGGCCACTGAAACTCATTCCCGGGTAAACATGTGTGCCAGATTACTCGACGTCCGCATAAGTGCTCAATTGGCAATATGTCAGTGTGTAGGGCCTACACTTGAAATAACACAAATAATGTGAGCCCCGCAAAGCCCCCCAGCTGTAACAAAAACAAAGGTGGAATCTGGGGTTTCAAGAATGCCCTGTTGCTTGTTAGTGAGACTAGGGCTTTGCGGATGATTGACATGTATGGCAGTATGCAACCATGTGTGTGTGTGTGTGTGTGTGTGTGTGTGTGTGTGTGAGGAAAGGAGGGGGGGGTTATTGGATTATTTGCAAGGTAATAAGGAGAGGCTCTCCACAGAAGGCATGGAGAGCCCATGGAGATTAGACGGGTTTAGCTGGTTGACCCTCTGGCCAGGCGGGTAGGTGGCACAGTAATGCCCAGCTATGGAGGCCTCCCAGCCTGGCAGGAGGTCGGACGAAAAGGAATTGAAAGTGTACGCTGTGCACATATAAAGCCTTAAGCCTCAGCCACAAAGTGGTTGAGAATGGTGGCACTGAACCGTTTTGTTTTTCAGTGTTATTATGTTTGTGTGTTCTTGCTGCACATGCGAGAGTAATTGTGTTATAATGATTCAAACTTAAGTCTCATTTTCTCTTTTCATTTTTTTAGTGCAGCAGTAATTACAAATTATCTAAAACATTTTTTGCCGGAAATTTTGGATTAAACATTATTCCTAACCTGTCTTCGCACTCAACCCTACTCTTTCTCAAGCATCAGTGCGTAGAACGAAAATGATGGAATTTGAAGATAGCGACACAGTGCATCATCCTTAAATCTTATGGCTTTACAGCGGTCTGTCAGATAAACAGGGCTTAAACGTGTTTGAGCGAAACCCACAACACCCGCTCCTCTCCGTTATCATGGCTATAAGTACATTGCTATGACCTGTTCTACCCTTAACATTATCATTCAGGGCAAGTCTGGAGTCCCAGAACCACGTGAGCTCTCTAACTCATATAAGAACATACGGATGCCTCCTACTAAACGCACAGGGAGGAAAAAGACCCAAACGGGTCTCAACAATGCCCACAGTCACTGCCATGATTTAATGGCTGGGCTTTGTCAGAGCAGGGTGTCATTAAAGTAATTCATAGCTCACTGTTTCGGACGGCTTTGTCAGTTAATCAGATAGCTTTTCTTCTTCTTTTTCCCCCCTCCGTGTTAAGAAAGAGGAGCATTTGGTATGGCAGCCCGGCGTATTGTTTGAGCGCGGCGGCGCTAGTGGGTCGTGTATTGGCTGCGGTGGAGTGTGGGAATGGGGCCTTAAATGACTCCCCTCTGGAGCCCCAGGGAGTGGAGGGGTGGCCAGGACACAATTTATACCCACAGGAGGAGAGTGGGAGGAGAGGAGGAGAGGAGAGGAGAGGGGAGTAAGAGGAGAGGAAAGAGGAGGAGAGGAAGAGAGGAGCTGGGTGGCAGAGTAGAGGGAGGACAGAACCTGTCTCGTCTTTTCTCTTGTTTCTCTTTCACACACACACACACACACACACACACAACCACACATGCATTCACATGCATGCACACACAAACAAACACACAGCCCTCTACAATCTTTATCTGTCTCTTTATCACAAACACATACACACACACACACTACTCTCTCTCTCTCTCTCTCTCTCTCTCTCCACCTTCCCTGGCCCCTCTTGAGCTGCTGCTAATGGCATAAATCAGAGTAATAAAGTGCTACTGCATTCACCCGGATACGGCACGGCGAGCGAGGTGACCACGCAGTGACCCCTCCGCCTTGGCCTCTCCTCTGACCCCAGTGCCTGGGTTCAAACGGTCAACTACAGGTCATCATCAGAGTGCATTAAGAGGCATTAGGATTAGGACATTTATTTGACTGGCATCGCAGAGGAGAGGAGATGAGAGGAGGAGCAGGCTCTCTTATACGGCCGCAGTCGGACCTATTACGGTTGTGCCGAGGGTAATTGCTGCAATTTCCATTTAAAGTGTGATTTCAAAGGGAGTTAGTGACATTCACCAGATGACCCTCACTCATCTGGACCCATTTCTACCCTCTGAAACCTTCAGCTGACTTCGCCTTCCCGAAGTTTCACAGGGTGACGTTTCAAAGGTCGGACCTGGTTTTAGTCTTACTAGCGCGGCTCCCTATGATCTCATCTCACCATCCCGCCCTCTCATGCCCTTCTTCTGCTGCCAGGTGCACCGCACACGAGCCCGAGAGGCTTCAACACAGACTTGAGCAGCTGTCAGCTACGTCGTCCCGCTGTAGTCATGTCTGCAGTAGCTATGTAGTGCCCAGGTGACCTGCTGTGAAAACTATGTCCAGACTGAGGCACGTGGGATTCATAACGTTTGGAGAGAGTTTATATGTCCAAGCCGGTGGAACAAGACCATTTATATGTGCCCACTTTGTCTGTTTGGTAATGGTTTGCATGTTTTTTTAATGGTGGACAGTAAATTAAACCTCAGGCAATCTTTTTGGCCTTTTCATGCGTTCTCAAATACAGCTGTCATATTGGATGGAACTCAGACTTTTGGATGACCTGCTGGACACCATGTGTTTATGTTTTGCCATGTTTTCTTTGCCAGGTGCTAGGGTTTGTTGCTTTGTGTTCCGGTCCCCATCCATCGCCTGTTCACTGATTACCTGATCTATCTCCTGTCTCCTCTTATCGTCTGTCTGCCGGGTTAATTGGTCTATTTTAGTCCTGCATTTTAATTAGTGCCCTGTCAGGTCAGTATGTTTTCCTGTTTGCATTTGCACAGTTTGCAAGCACTTTGATTTTTGTCTGCTCGTTTCTTTGTTCCTGACTGCGTCTTTTGTTCCCTGCCTGTGCACTGGACTCTCTCTCAGAGCCTGCTTCCTGTGTATTGGCTTCCTGCCTGTTTATTTATTTATTTATTTACCACAAACCTTCTTTTGCTAGTAAAGTTCTCATTGCTGGTACAGTCTGTTTCAGTCTGTCCTAGCAGAGTCCATGTCACAGCTGACGCTGACATGAGTACTCTTCCCTCAGTCGGTCCCCGCTTACAGAACGCCAGCTGAAGAAGTCCCATTCTAAATGACTCGACATTTAAAATGCACCTCAGTCTCACTATTGAAAGTTGTTTAAGAAGGACTATGCTAATTATTCATTTATTTATTTTCCTTTTTATTCAATGATTTATTTTGCTTTTCTTCATGGGTGGAAATAATGTATGTACACAAGGGGAGAAATGAAAAAGAAAAGGTGTTCCTCAGGAATGGAAATAAACTATGATTGTCATAACTTACTAAAAATTGAATGAATGGGCCCCAGCTGTGGCGCAACTGGCTGGGGCACCTGCACCGTACGCCGGTGACCCGGGTTAGATTCCTGCCCCGTGGTCCTTTCCGGATCCCACCCCTGCTCTCTCTCCCATTCACTTCCTGTCACTCTCCACTGTCCTATAATTAAAGGCATAAAAAGCCCAAAACATATACCAAAAAATTGAATGAATGAACACAATAAAGTATAATAAATAAATAAATAAAATGCACATCAGTGCAGGGGTCACTGATGGTAGGCCAAAACCACCTGAGATTACCTGGAGCATGGGGTCATCACTGTGGTGGTGGTAGCGTAGTGGTTAAGGAGCTGGGCTAGCATGCAGTAGCCTGAAATGTTGTGGGGTTCAATTCCTGCCTTCCATAGTTGTGCCCTTGTGCCCAGGCCCTTAACCCCAAGTTGCCCCAGGGACAATGTAATCTCTTGTAATATAATTGACATATGTAAATCACTTTAAGTGTCTGCTAAATGAATGGTGGATACAGTATGTCCAGTCATTAAAACATCTGACTTTCAAACTCCTGTAGATCCAGGACCAAGCACCTTTGATGAGCAGTGAGGGAAGGAAGGGGTAGTGCACAAGAGAAATCTGTTTACTCATGATCTTCTTACTTAACACACCTGACAGACACTCATTGACACCTCCGTGATTTATCGTCTACTTTACTACCTTTATACCTTGACTACCCAGGTGTGTGTGTGTGCGTGTGTGTGTTTGTGTATATTCAGTATTGGCCTGCTTGCATTCACCTATTTACATTCACACACATTCCACATGTGTGTATTTCACTTAAACAACCAGTGGCACCCTGTTGCTGATGACAGCTGGCATGCTGCCATGCGAGCTGATAAGCGCAGAACGAGAGAGAGCGAGCGGCCGACAGAGAGCAGATGAAATGAACAGATAGAGAGGGACAGACTGCCAAAGGAGAAGAAGAAGAAGAAGAAGAAGAAGAAGAAAAAAAAGGAGAGGAAGGAGGAGGAAGAGAGCAGGAGTGGGAGTGGATAGTGGCGGTGGCATTAGCGGTGGCGTTAGCGGTAGCGGTAGCGGTAGCATTAGCAGCAGTGAGTGGCTGTCCTGGCAGGGCCCTGGCTGCAGCACCACTGACACGACTTTAATCAGCTCTAATCTTCTTATCGGCCTCCTGGGGCACCGTTCAGCCTAAAGTGCTTAACGGAATGCAGGCACCCGTAAGAGGCTGCCACTCTCAAGCAGAAGGTAGGGTGCGGAGGCCTGCTTAATCTGATTAATTAAAATATTATATATCATACACACATACACACACACACAATACATTCTTACATGCACCCTTATGTCCACTCCCACAGTGCACAGGCATGGGTACAAACACATATTCACTCCCACAGCTGTGCACAGGCATGGGTACAAACACATATTCACTCCCAATGTATACAGACAAAACCCCAATATCTACAGGCAATACACAGACACAATCAAAAGCATACTGTATATAAAGTTTATGTATGTTTTCAGAAATATGACACAGGGACTGGTCAAAGTGCTAATAGAGATTAGGTGCTCCACCGTATATGAAAACAGTGCAGGTCTGTTTTGCGCTGAAAAACTTAAATCCAAATTCCGGTTAAATGCACTATAAAAACTTTCAGAGACAGCTGATTCAGTATTCAGAGCATCAGTTTTCTTCATTGTAGGCGACAATGTCAAAAGCAACTTTAACTTTAACTTCTCAATCTGCTAGGCATAGCCCTAGTCTACGTGCAGTAAATAGTTCTAGTATTTTTTTTTAAGTAGAACTACTAGGGCTACTGTATGTCGCTGCTTGTTGACATATTATTATCATGTAGCCTATGATCGCTAAACTTTGATTAACTTTTGATCTCCGTTCAGCTGCGCTTGTGGTTCAGCTGTGGGCACACAATTAGCGGCAGGGATGGGCGGTGATGAGCGATGTTTACGTAGCCTATGAAGTGACAGCTTAGTACTGTAAATTCCACGCAATATGGCCAAGCACAGCGTTCGCTGCATAGACAAACGCAATAGCCTATTAGCGCTTTCTGTGTAGCCCTACGTCCAGCCCTGAGTGTTGGCCTGGTTGCTAGCTTCTTCAAACTTTGCAAACTCAGCTGGGTGTTGTTACAATTGCAGCAGGCGAGTGCATTTGACCGGCATAAAATCGGCATGTCTCAGACTGACCGGCCGGTCGCCGGTCATGGCCAATCACGTGAAAATCGGCCAATTCCGGTCACCAGCCGATCTATCGGTGCATCTCTAATTTGGTGTCCATCTTCTGTCCATGTCCCGAGATAAACTCTAGAATCCCATTTAACGAGGATGCAGACTCTTAACCCATTTACTCCTAAAATGCCTGCTAAAAACGCCTATAGAATCCTACGGCATTCTAGACTAAATAACCTTATTTCCTGAGGGTTTTCTGAAAAAATACAAAAAATTGTCAACGTCTACCAAAATGTAATATCTAAGCCTCTGTAGCACCTAGAAACATGAAATAAAAAGCATGCTGCGCTGCGCAGAAACCAGCGGGAGATTCAATGTTGCGCTATGCAGCATCCGGCGGGAGATAGAATGTTGCGTCGTGCAGCATCCAGCGTGAATGGGTTAATGCAGACTTAGATTCATTACAATAAGACGCACCATGTCACCTCAGGCAGGTGACCTGATACCTGAGTTAACACACTACAGTAGGGCCTAACCCATTTCGCAGTGTTATGTGATATATATATATATATATATATATATATATATATATATATATATAAGTATACATAGATACTGCCTCCCTTTGAGGTGTGATACATTTATTCATCTCTGGGACTTTATCCCTCATCATTTTGATGCTTTTTGTCTGATTTCATCATATGTTATTGCATTAGACACATTGAGTGCACAGCGCATCATTATTTTCACGAGTGTGAAATATTGTTTGTTTGGCTCAAGGGTCATGTGGTTCATCCTGTGTCAGATCATCTTTTATTTCCTCTACAAGCTCCGGCTAATGACAGGCTGCCTGTGGCCACAGACCTCTCTCTTTCTCTCTCTCTTTTTCTCTCTCTTTTTCTCTCTCTCTCCCTCTCTCCCCACAAGCCCCTCTCTAACACTCTCACTCTCGCTCTCCAATCAATACTCAGGACATTGATCTACACACACGGTCTTCTGCTGACTTTAAGAGGAGGATTAAGTGTCTGACATGCTTGTGTGTGTGTGTGTGTGTGTGTCTGAGGGCATGAGCGAGTGTTTGTGTGTTTGAGCTAAAGTGTCTGTGTCTGTGTGTGTGTGTGTGTGTGTGTGTGTGCGTGCGTGTCGTGTGTGTGTGTGTCGTCTGCACTCATGTCCCTAAGAGCATTGCATTGTAAAACCTGTAAATAAATGCTGCTCCGCTCCTCCTTGAGTGGATGTAGCCCAGGCCTGGGAGTTCACGACCTCTGTCTGAGTGTCACCGGCGAAAGGTCCAGAGGGGGGTCAGGCAGTGATCCCCTCTCCGTCTGTGGCGCGCCCTGGCGTGGCCCGCAGATAACCTCTCGGCAGGCCGTTTAAAAGGAGACACCGCGGGAGAGACGGGAGGGATTAGCGGCCCTGAGCGCCGCTAGCAGCTGGTTGGCTACGCGCGGGTGGCTGTTATCTAGCCAGGCCAGTATTAATAGCAACCTGTATTCACAGCGCGTTCCCCCTGAAAATGGAGGATGAGCTCTTTGACCTGCTGGGCTTAGGGATGGAGGGAGAGAGCGAGGGAGGGAGGGAGTGGAGGGGTGCGGAGAACAGGTGTGGACATGACAGAAGCGACGAGGACGGAGGAGGACGCTGTGAAGAAAAAGGATTGCTGTTGTGTCCTTTCCCTTGCTTGTTTCTTTGCCCTGTGTTACTTTAGTGTACTATATCGAAGGTACCAAAGTACACACTAAACTAAAGTATTGAAAGTACATACTAAATAAAAGTCCACCTCTTGTCAACAGCTTAACCTTTTCTAATGCACAAAACATTTAGCATGATGCAATACAAACATGGGAATGTATTCTGTTTTTTTCCAGTAATTTGTTAGCTATTTGTAACAAACCGTTAGCTGTCTCTGTCAGCTTGTTTATTGGGATGCCTGCCTGCTGAGTGACCTCTCTGCGTCCAGTTTATCTGGTTAGTTTTTCAGGGTCACCCACCAAAGCGCTCTGTCCTCCCCGCCAGTTTGTTTATCTCTGACAGGAGTTTATCTGTCCCTTAACCATTCCTCTCACCCTTTGTTTGCCAGACCGCCTGTGGCCGACCACTCGCAGGATTAGTGCTTTTCGCAGGCACCCCCCACCCCGCAACACACACACACACACACACACACACACACACACACACACACCCTCTGGGATAATCCAGCTGGAGGATATTCTGTTTACTTTTCACACCGATTCTGATTTATGGTCTACTTGACCTGTGTCACGGAATTAAACAAGGTTGTCCGACGCACCGTTTCTCCTTCCCTGAATGTTTTCTTTTTCTTTTTTTCCTCTTGTCAAAATTCCGAGCGACACTGTGTGTGCGAATCGCCTCGCTTTAATTCACTTCGTGTGCTATTGTTATTTTCTCCGAGACCTTGGTAGCCCAAGGTTTCAAGTCAACGTTCAGTTTCATTTGAGACTTTTTATGGCCAAGCTTATAATTGTCAACATTTAACAGTGAGAAGGAAGATGTCCTTTACTATAGAGACAAACAAATACAACCACATTTTTCCACCAAGAATGCAGCCACAGGTTTGTATGTGTAGTTACAGTATATGACTTTGTTTTGTTCACCCCACCAACAGTATCTGAGCCTTCAGCAATAAATACAAAAAAAAAAACTCAGATCGCCTTAACTCGTGTGAAAAATAATTATGGTGTCATTGCAGCAACACTTCACTTCCCCCTCGTCCACGCAGTGGTCTGAGTCACGTTGGCGCAAGGGCCACTTTCTCCGCGGGAGAGCGCGGCGGTGTCTGTGTCAGAGCCGCGGCCTCGGACAAGCCCCTGCTGTCGCGCCTTATCACAGGTCAGCGTGCCGCGCCAAGGGCGGCCACGGGACTCTGCTTAGCATACCTCCACGCCACCCAGCACCCGCCACGCCACCACAGGGCCCAGAGAGTCCGCCACGCAAGGGGGGGAGGGAGAGAGAGGGGTAGGGTGGGGTGTGACTCCCCTCAACCCCCCCCCCCCAACACACACACACACACACACACACACACACACACAAACACACATGCACACAAATGCCCCCCTCCTGTTTCTGTCGGCATGAGTCACTCGCCCCAAGGTCGTCACACACACACACACACACACACACACACACTAGCAGCTCTGCTGCACCCCCACCCTCTCCTCACGCCTGGTGCAGAGGGGTCTGTGCTCTGGCTCTGACCCGACATGCGCCGGCACGGACCCTGTGGCATCTCACAGGGGTAAACACAAGGTCCGGGGGATAAAAGCCTTTCCAGGCCCTCTCTCTCTCTCTCTCTCTCTCTCTCTCTCTCTCTCTCTCTCCCTCTCTCTCTCTCTCTCTTCCCCTTTTCCCAACCCCTCACAGCTTGCGATAACTGTACACGTGTAGTAGGGGGGAGTGCGATAACTGGAAATTGGATGTGTCTGCCAGCCAGTTGTGAAGTTTTTTTTTTCTTTCTCTCTTTCTCTCTCAAAGAAGAAAAAAAGCGAGAGACAGAGTGAGAGAAGGACTTTAAATGCCCCACATTTTATCACACTAAGAATATATAAATAAAGAAATATATAAACTCTCTATAAAAGATAAGCAGAATGCGGAATACACACATACCCCTTGCTCCTCTTAGTTCTTCTCAAGGTGTTTGTATTTCTGTCTGTTTCTCGGCAGGCCAAAGGTTTGATCTGTTACAGAACCGGTGTGGATGCCAGGGCCTGACAGAACCCGATGTTTTGAAGAACCCGATAGGGCTGTGGGGGCATTTGAAGACATCGGCGGAGCACCTTTAAACACTTCCATGTTGTCTCCTCATTCCTCCTGCTGCCGCCCCCAACAACCCCCCACTCCCCCCTCGTCCGTCTCGGTCCAGAATCTCCCAAACAAAAAGGAATGTGAACGCGTGGAGGGAGAGTCCCACTGGCAGCAGCCTATCAGAAGGTAATCAGTGCTAATAGGAACATAATAGGGAGCAGGAGGCCTTCACTCAAGGAAGATGCATCATCATCTCAGACAGAACGCAGACGCTCTGACCCCCATGCTCCCTCCGCCACTCAAAGCAGCCACGAAGAGAGAGAGGGAGAGAGAGAGAGAGAGAGAGAGAGAGAGGGAAGTGGAGAGAGGGAGGTAGAGAGGGAGACACCAGGAATTTCCCCTTGGACGTGTTCTCCCCCTTTTTTCCCTTGTTCCCCCCCTCTCTCGTTCCCATTTTTCTTTCTCGGCCTCTCTGCTCGGCTCTGGGATCATTTGTCTTGCAGATTGCGAGTTATTCCATGGTTTCCTGAGAGAGGGTTTGCGGCTGTGGTGATGGCACTTCTAAGCCGGTGAAAAAAAGAGAGGAGGAACAGAGAGAGAGAGAGAGAGAGAGAGAGAGAGAGAGAGAGACCAGCATAATGAGTATTATGAATCTGTGTGTTTTTGTAGTTACAGGTCACGCTTTGCAAGCTGAAACAGTCGACGCATTATTTTAAGGAGACGACTTCGGAGATGGTTTGGCCCGATGCGTGAGCATTGTCAGACACGGCCGTAGATGGCTAGTGTTCTAATAAATCACTCAAATGCCATGTGTTTTCATTTAGCCCCTCTCCAGAACAACAAACAGTGTGTTTGACTCAGTGACTCAGAGCGCACAGGGACCAGCATTGTCCTCTCGTGATGTAAGTGAACACTGTCATTATCTTCCAGCCCTAAGTCAACCACCATAAGACTCTCAAGTACCCACTAAACCTTGTTTGTGGCCAACCATCTTTACCTTGACAATGCCTGCGAAAGATGTATTTTTCTGCCCATAAGCATGAAGCGGACATAAAAAGCATTTTGGTGTTGAATAGAGTTTTTTCGAAGCTATCAGGGCGAAACGCAGCAGCCACCTAGCAAAGGGTTAAACCACAGTCCCGAAAGTGCAGAGAGGGGTCACAGGACTGTATGTTAACGAACTCACACATGCGAGCGCTCTGCTGATCTGCGAAGCATCCAGCGAACACGTCCGCTGACAGCCCTCGGCTGCTCCGCCGCGCTGCTCGCTCTCTCTGGCCGCGCTTTGTAAACAAAGCCTCCTTTTGTTGAGGCCAGCGTGTCAGAGTGCCCCAGCCCAAGAGGGGCAAGGTTAGGGGACTAGAGTGCGGGGGGGACTAGAGTGCGGTGGGGGGAGGGGGGGGGGGGGTAGTAGGGGGTGAGGAGGGAAGGGAAGGGAGGGCGAGAGGCAGCTGGAGAGCTGGAGGTCTGGGTAATTGCACTTCGGCGGAGTTCTTCCCCCCCCCACCACCCCCTTTTGATCTCCAAGGTGTCCAGACCCACTAAGAGGAGAACGTGCCATGCAGAGGAATGCGGCAGTTTATCTGGAGGTCAAAGAGAGAGGGAGAAAGGGAGAGAGAGAGAGAGAGAGAGAGAGAGAGAAAGGGAGAGAAAGAGAGAGAGAGTGTGTGAGGGCGGGAGAAACATACAAAATGACATAGAAACATAGAGAAGCAGGAAAAGTGATAGTGTAGGAAAATGGAAAATAAGCATTTGGCCGTGAAGTGTTGAAAAGTTGCAAAACAAAAGGGGACAACAGTCAAGCATAAGGGCTCTAAGGTCTCTCTCTCACTTGCCTCTCATATCTGCCTCCTCAGATTTGTGTGGATGCATTCAGCAAAAACCTCCTTTTTCACAAAGCCTAGTTGTGTGGCTCCCTCCCCAACGGCCATGAAGGATGTTGTATGCTTAGGATAGGACAGGAAAAAGAGAGGAGCAGAGAGGAGGTGCAGAGAGGAGGAGAGGAGCAGAGAGAAGAGGAGCAGAGAGAGCGGAGAGGAGGAGAGGGGAGGAGAAGAGTAGCAGAGAGGAGGAGAGAAGAGGAGCAGAGAGGAGAGATGAGGATGAGAGAAGATGAGCAGAGAGGAGAAATGAGGAGAGAGGAGGAGCAGAGAGGAGAGAAGAGGAGCAGAGAGAGCAGAGGGGAGCCAGGCGTCTGGTCTGGTCTGGAGCTCGGTGCTGGCGCAGTGCGGAAGCCTCTTGATTGAGTTTTAACTGCAGGGATCACTCTGCCTCTCTGAGCGCACAGCTCCTTTGAACTCTGCCTGTTCTCGCTGCTGCAGAGGATGAACTGGGTTAATCACCATTAATATTTAACACGCTGGAGGAAGAGAGAAGAAGAAGGGGGAAAAAAACACTGAGCTGTATCAAAGCCCTGAGACGCATCTTTACACCCCGCTCTCTGCTGTCTGCTCCTTCTATCTCCACTGTACACTGTGTACACATATATACGAGAGAATTAAAGACGACGAGCTCTGAGAGAGAGAGAAAGAAAGAAAGAAAGAAAGAGAGAAAAGTTTCCTTTGCATCCTGTTGACTTTGTGTGTGTGTTTGAGTGTGTATGATGTGTGTGTGTGTGTGTGTGTGTGTGGTTTGTGTGTGTGTGTGGTGTGGTGTGTGTGTATATGTGTGTGTGTATATATATGTGTGTGTGTGTGTGTGTGTGTGTGTGTGTGGTGTGGAAGAGATCTTTCTGCTGCATTCCCTTTGCCATTACTGTATGTATATTTGTAGATAAGATCTAAGGTGACATGTGTTCCTTCAAAGATGATAATTCCTTATTAGAACATTAAATTACACGCTGAGATGTTTGTGTGTATAAGTCATTCATAAAATCTCTTGCACCAAAAACCAGGCTACAGTGAGATTGCACATGTAACAGCGGGGGACGTGTTTTCAGAAGCAAAGGTCAAGAGGATGCAGTTGTCTGCCCTGTCAGTTTCGCAAGCAGATTATTTCATAACCGGAGCAGGCAAAGTCAAAGTGCCAGTGCCTGAACCCCTGCTCCCACTCAGACGGCCAAGCTCAAACAGCATGCCTGAACACCTGAGCCAACGTGTCACTCTTCAAACAGACTCCGCAAGCAGAGAGAGGCAGAGAGAGAGAGAGGGGGGGGGGGGAGGGAAAGGGAGAGAGAGAGAGGGATGGATAGGGGCCAGGACCCGAATGAAGAGTTACGACGCCGCAGCCTCTGCCACCACTGCTGCTTTGGGAGGAAGACATCAACAGAGTAGTTACGGCACGGTAGGGGCCCCACCAAGACCCGACCCTCCCCGACCCCCCCCGAGCCACAGAAATACAACCCTTAAGACCCCCTCTCTTAAAAAAGGGAGCCCTCTAATACCGCAGTCGGACAGTTTCATTTCGCAAGCATAACTCACACCAGTGGGGATTTAGACGCCCACTGCGTGTCCGGTGCGGAGTAGCTGAGGTCCAGGAGAAGCAGGAGCCAACTCTGTGTTCCTGACCAGCTCCTTTTCACTTCCTCGTCCACTCCCAGCACTTTATTGAAATGTCAATAAAGAGAAGTCGAAAACAAAGTGTGCATTTTCTTTTAATTGGGTTTAATGAGCTCCGATTGCTTGAGATATGCAAAATCGAGCACTTGTTGTAGCTCTATGTCTGAGCTGATAAAATATTATGGGCCCGATTCAGCATAAGGGGGGGGAATTTTGGTTAGTTCGGAGAGAGAGAGAGAGACAGAGAGAGAGAGAGAGAGAGAGAGAGAGAAAGCTGGAAGCAATTTGCGAAGCTACCAAATTAAAGTTATTCAGCGGAGTAATTTAATTACCATTCTTTAAATGTTTGAATGACTCTGACCTCTCAAGTGCTCCAGGGGTCACACAGGTGTGTTTACTTAAGCTAATTTCAGAATCAGTAACATGAAGAAAGCAGCTCAAATCAAACAGCCACGTCCCCCCCCCCCTCCCCATTCTTCGCTCATGGCTCCTCAAAAAAACGACTCCCCGTGTTTGTATGGGAAGATTCAATCACTGCACCATTAGTGTGTGTGTGTGTGTGTGTTTTAATGAATAAATCTGCTGTAGTTCCTTATTATACCCCAGAGTAAACACTTGAAGGATGGGTTTGACAGGAGATAAGAGTGTGTGTGTGTGTGTGTGTGGGGGGGGGGGGGGGGGGGGGGGGGGGGGGGGGGGTGAGAGAAAGAAAAACAGACATGTGGCGAGAACTGACAGGTCTTTTACCCAGCATGCCATGCGTGGTGGCCGGCCTCCGTGAATGGAAACAGGTGTGAGGGGCTGATTGTGTGGTGGGTCCGTGCATGTGTGTGTGTAAGTGTGTGGTGTGTGTGTGTGTGTGTGTGTGTGTGTGTGATGCAGGGGCTCTGTGTGGTATGTCTACTGCCTGGCTGATTTGGGTCAATGGAGCACATCTGGTACCAGTCACAACAGAGTGCACACGTCCGTGGCCCCGATCCGCCCAGTGAGGCACACATCTGGGGGCCTCCCTGAGCCCTGGAGGGGGCCGTGGGAGCCAGGCCTCTCCAGGTGCATCATGAGGGGTGGAGCCGGGGGGCTGGGGCGATGTGGGGGAGATTTGGGTATGATGGACACAGCCTCACTGGGGGGTGGATACTGCATTATATCGCATGAGTAGGTCCCCCCCCTTACCACCTAGATCAAGCTGGGAGGTTAGGAATGAGTCAGGGAAGAGCAGTGTGTTTCTTTCTCTCCCCCCCCCCCCCCCCTTGCTCAACTTTCTCTCTGTCACCCACATGACTTTTTTTTTCCTTTTATTCCCCCTCTTCCTGGGCTTTTGTCTTTTCTTTAATCATACTCTTTCCTTCCTTTTGTTTCTCTTTCGTTCCCCACAAGCATGCAGCTACAGCCATCATTTCTTTAGCTAGCGTGTCGTAAAGACTGCTAGCTATTTTCCCAGCCCTTTAAAAAGTAGCATACACAATGTCAAGGGAGCAGTGGACACAGAGGTCTTATCTCATCTCATTTAAGATCAGCCCTAATAAAAAGATTCTAGCACTAGTGCTAATGCTAACGCTAGCCCCACAGTATCTCTGTGACCAGTGACCGGTAGTGGTAATCTGTCTCCTCTCATTTCCTCACCCTCACATTTCTATGAAATGGCAGGAAGCTAGTGGCAAAGTTGAAACGTTATGGATAAAGTCCTGGAGTTACCGTCATTCTTAAAAGTATTAAACGAAGCAGTGACTTATACTTCTTTCATGTCCTGCATTTCTTAATCCCTACGATTAGCATTGGGGTGAGAGGTTGAGGGTAGAGCTGTTTAAAGAACAAAGGCATAGCAAACACTAAGTCTCTCTAGAATGTGTGCTATTCAGGAAATATCCAACTGTGGATATCTAACTAGTTACTTGAAATGCAAGAAGGGTAAGCAGTAAGCACTTCCTATCTACAATTATAAGGAAAGTCTATCATACAGCATTATTGTTGTCACATTTGCTAAAGTGGAACCTAACAAAAGTGATAATGAACCATGAGAGAAGTGGACAAGGGTTAGAGTTTTTAACCACAGCGTACATGTGCTTTTACCTACTGCTATTCAACATGTTTAACTTTGCTTTTATTTGTAATAAAGGATTATACATTTGTTACATTGTAATTACACAATTAAGTAACAATTAAGAAAGAAGAATGTGGAATAATAATGAATTAAAGCACATTTTCTACTTAAATACATAGATTTAGGACAGGATAGGATTAAGGGACATTTAAGTATACTGTAGGCCTACAACATCAATGTGCTGTTACTCACAGTTTATTAGCATGGTACTCTGTGCTTAGTGATTGCAATGTAACAAGGAGCATGTAAAAGTTTCTGTTTCAGTTAATAATATAAATATGAAGTTAGTATAGTTAATCATATTGTCCTGTACTTGTGTACATCTGTGGTTTTAAGGAATTGATTAGTACATCAAACAGTGGCCTGACACCCTGATGCTAGCTTCAACATTGTCTAAATGGTGCACATTTCTGTTCAGCAACTCTCTGAATTGCTGTGTGTAGTAACCTATTGCAGTAGGTGTGTATGAGTAGATGTATCTGGGCAGGTGTGTGTGTGTGTGTGTGTGTGTGTGTGTGTGTGTGTGTGTGTGTGTGTGTGTGTGTGTGTGTGTGCGCACTGCTGTGTCCTCAGGTGCACTATATAACCCCTGCTGCCCGGTCAGGACCTGCCCTGACTCGCTGAACCCGCAGCAGTTCACCCAGTGGCACACTGTTCTCTCTCTGTCTCTCTCACTGTCTCCCTCTCTCTGTCTCCCTCTCTCTCTCTCTCTCTCCTAATCTATGCTGTCAGGGATGGATGAGCAGACCGCTAATCTCCTACCCACTGTACATGATGATTCCCGCCTTGCCAGGACTCACCAAAAACGAGGTAACACACACAAACACAAACACACACACACACACACTCACACTCACACACACTCATAAACACAAGCATGCAAAAACACACGCATGATGCACATGTATTACAGTCACCTCCTCCAGGTTTGCTAGAATAAGCGTTTGATCACAGTTTTAATCTGATAGGTTCATGAATATGTGAGATATGAATGTGTGTGTGTGTGAGTTTGTGTGTTTGTGTGTCTGTGTGTTTGTGTCTCTGTGTGTGTGTGTGTGTGTGTGTGTGTGTGTGTGTGTGTGTGTGTGTGTTTGTGAGGGCGAGGAAAAGAGAATTTACGTGTGTATTTGTGTGTAATGGTTTGACTGGCACATGCATGCTTGTCTGAATACTAGCTACAGTAGCACTCACCTAAAAAAACATTCACAAACTTTATTTTGCCTCTACAATGAATGAGAAGCAAACATACACGCCATTGTTAAGAGGACCGCACAAGAACATTAGCAATCTGCTTTCACATCCAGAAATATACCACCCCCACCCCGTGGAAAATAAAATTGTTTTTATTACACTTTGTCCACTTTGTCTTTCCGCCACTCTCCGTGTCATCATTCACTTTGTCCGTTTGGTGTTTGTAGAACATCTAACTGGAGTGAGTGAGTGAGGCTGGCTGCTGCTGTCTTGGGACCACTCAAGTATTACTCACACACCCCTCCTAAATTAAGACAGCATGCCGCTGACAGCCAAGCACACAAAAACAACCAGACCGTCCAAGTAGGGGAGAAGTCATGGCTGTAGTGGTGCTGCTGCATGAGAGAATGAACGTGGGTTGACTGGGTTCTTCTTGGGGGGGGTGGGGAGTGAGATGAGTGACTGATGTGTGTCACTATAGGCTCTTGTGAAAGAGGAAGTGAGGACGCAAACCGAGTCATATAGTAAAGGTATCCAAGGAAGTGAGGACGCAAAACGAGTCCACGAGTCATATAGAACAGGTATCCAAGGAAGTGAGGACGCAAAACGAGTCTTATAAAGGTATTCAAGGAAGTGAGGATGCAAAACGAGTCATATAGTAAAGGTATCCAAGGAAGTGAGGACGCAAAACAAGTCATATAGAACAGGTATTCAAGGAAGTGAGGACGCAAAACGAGTCATATAGAACAGTTATTCAAGGTAGTGAGGACGCAAAACGAGTCATATAGAACAGGTATTCAAGGAAGTGAGGACGCAAACCGAGTCATATAGAACAGGTATTCAAGGAAGTGAGGACAGAAAATGAGTCATATAAAACAGGTATTCAAGGAAGTGAGGACGCAAAACGAGTCATATAAAGGTATTCAAGGATACTTGATTTTATACACCTTTGGAAAGGGACCTGGTGAAACCCATGAATAGGAGTTTTAGTGTGGATGATATAGGAGAAGGTTAAAGGTTATGGGATGCTTCCCATGGAGGATGCCCCATGCATCCAAACCCCTTTCTTACCACCAAGTCTCTCACCCAACATAACCCTAAACCAATATAATCATAATCTACCCTAACACTGTTTGATCTGGGGCTTTCTAACCATTTTCATCTTAGTTTATTATACGGCTCTTCACAATGCTAGTAGAACGCTCCATTGACTTGAATGGGATTTCCCAACGTTCTACGGTAAAATAAATACATTTAATTACCGCTGCAAACATATAATTACCACTGTCAATGGCAACGGGTTTTGTGCTTCTGATACGTCTTTCATATCACTACGCAAGGACTGGAACTTCATTCAAACGTTAAAGCAGACGGTTGATCAGCTGTGTTCCAAAGAATGTTTGATTCAAGTTCAGCAGCGTGTGTTGTTGCAAACTATTTGTTTCTCAGCAAATGCCACGATGAACGGTAAAAATAGGCTAGGCTATGTAGGCTAAAGTCATATCGTGGGGAGTTTATTATTTCGTTTTGGCAAGTAGCCGTACAGCTGTATAATAAGCGGGATAATGTATAGAATGCCGGTCATTATGGGAAAATAAGTCCCTTCAGGGCGAAACAAGACCCCTCTGCTGTCGGGACTTTTTTTCCCAATAATGACCGGCGTTCTATACATTATCCCTTACATACAAGTTTAGTATGTAAATATGTAAGTTTAGAGGTAGTTTAGAGGTAAAGTTTACAGTCCATGAGAGTGATGGTGAGAAGCGCAGACCTGTTGAACTGTTGTTGATGATGAGGATTCATCCTGGTCGCTCTATGGCTTTTGTGCCTGTTCCTCCATTCCTTCCCTTGAATGATTCCCAACTGACACTTAAAGTCTGGGCAAGGTCCCAAACCCATCGTTTTGCCCGCGAGGAGTCTCCAAATCTTTGCCCAAGCATCTGCCGGTCTGACGTAAAGTACACTTTGGTCGGAAAGCTCATTTCATGTTCAACAGCAGGATCATCCCACAGTCCAGTCTCTTAAAGGGCGTCATGATGTTGGCAGTAAATGCTGCTGACCATTAAAGTATTACTTGACAGATTAGCCTGGGAAAAGATCTTACCCCACCGTTAGTAGTAGTAGTTTTATTCAATAAACGTTCAATAGGCTTTTCAATCAGTTCAATCAGCTAGTCCTAATTGGAATTTAATGCTAGCCTTAACCTTCAACCCAAATCTTAGCCTTTTTGTAATCCCCATTGTCAACAGAGTGTCAACAGAGTGTGTGTGTGTATGTGTGTGTGGGAGAGAGAGAGAGAGAGAGATGTGGAATTGGTAATTGGCTTCTTTGGTCATTTGCCGCTGTTAGTTCATACCTAAATGATGCCATATACAAAGCAC
Organism: Alosa sapidissima; assembly: GCF_018492685.1. Classification (NCBI taxonomy): domain Eukaryota; kingdom Metazoa; phylum Chordata; class Actinopteri; order Clupeiformes; family Clupeidae; genus Alosa; species Alosa sapidissima. Next base: position 12,942,376 of record NC_055974.1, read on the forward strand.
ACACACACACACACACACACACACACACACACACATTTTCATATCTCATTGAAGACAGTTAATCCAGTACAGTATCACTGCTTTAATTACTGAGGATGAAAAAGAGCGCCATTGCGCTTATCCTGGCTCTGCTGTTTACACTGGACAGTGGCTCGAGTGGAGGACCTGGATGTGAACTTTTGAACCTTTCCCACAATAACAGCAATACAACCCTCTGTAATGCTGCTCAATGTTACCTTTAAGCCACCAGTAAGCAGGATTTAAAAAATAATGCCCTTATGCAGCCTGTTTATACAAGATACACTATCCGCAAAGCCCGTCATAGCACCACCATCACTGCCCCCCACCCACCAGCACTTTTAATAGGACTAGTTTGAAGTCCTGCCAGCATAAGCACACACTCGGTTTACCCTTGGTCAAGTTTAATGGGGTTAAAAATATTTCTGCATCGCCAGTGTACACATTCAGCATTTGTCTGGCGGATTTGGGTGATTCAAAATGACAGTTTCCGAGCAAAACTTGTCCATTAATTGGACCAAGTTCTGTTGCTGTTGCTGCTGCTCCTGCTACTGCTACTCAAGGCAGTCACCTCATGCCATCCTGTGTGTGTGTGTGTGTGTGTGTGTGTGCTTGTGTGTGTGTGTGTTTGTGTGTGTGTGTGTGTCTGTGTGTGTCTGTTACAAGCAGCAACAAGAAAGATGTAGAGAAACACATACACAGAGAGAGAGAGAGAGAGAGAGAGTGAGGGAGGGAGAGAGACTCCCTCAGGCTCTGGGGGTGGGTTGAGGTGAGAGAGTGGCTGTGCCAAAGTGTGAACTCTCCTGCAGGCAAGATCCTCCCCAGCCGCCTGACAACCCCCAGCCCCCCCACCCCACCCACCCACCGCCACCATCACCACCTCCACCCACCACCACCCACCAGTGCCACTGTCGCCAGACACCCAGCACTTAAATAATGTATGTTTGGCTCCAGGCGTTGCATGCTACATTTTCTGACTGAGTAGACAGGGACCGGCGCAGGGGGATGTAAGCCCCCCCCCCCCATACCCCATACTTAGGCAAGCCTCCAACATCTTCATATTTCACCCCTCCAATAGCGTAACCCCTGGTTTGATTAAATTTGAGACTCTGTGTGGATACCTCCGAGTATGACGGGGGAGGAGAAGATGTCATTTTCAGTTGGAAATAAAAAAGAATTGTGCAGGTTATGCCATTACTTTGGGCATACCTTGGTGCAGGATAGAAGCGTTAAACGGCAGGCGTTCCCGCTCTCCCCTCCACTGTGTAATCCTTTGTTTCTCTCATTCCGCAGTTTTGTTCCACGTTCGATTGGATTTTGATGGATTAATATGGTTCAGTAGTGCTGTGGAAGGGTTGTCTGCTGTTTCCTCTCTCCTCTAGCACAGGTCTGCATCAGAAGTGCCTGTGCTCGCTCCCATCATGATTTAACTCAGTAATATATGTGCAATAACATTAATGCAATGACATAAGGCAAACTAAATAACTTTAATAATCCACTGTAATTGCTTTGATTTTTATTATGACTCAGCCGCCACTGCCGAGCTGCTTTTTACCGCCTTTGATAATCCAATATATTTTTCTTTAATCTTCAGCCTGTGTGTTGTGCAAAATTAATTGAATATTGACAAGGAAATGTGCAAAACCTTGGTAAACAGCGTGTCACTGCTAAACTGATTATTTCCATCGGGGGGGCTGGGGTGGGGTGGGGTAGCGTGCTCCATTTAGGAATGGTTAAGTATCCAAACATGGTGCAGGATTCCTTGGAATTACATCATGGTTTTCATTGCCTTTGGGTTACCCTTGCCAAACAGGCAAGTCCTGGTTTTGTTTGAAGGTAAAGTGGCAGCACTGAGCACTCATTTTTTATGTTCTGTTCTAGGAAACCTGCCTAATTTCCAAAGTTTAACAGCCAGTCAAGGAATACAGCTTGATGGATTTGTTGCTGTAAGAGTTTATGAAAATTGTGAGTGTTCTTAAAATAATAAAAAAAAAACATTTTGAAATACATATTTCAGAATGAAAATTATCTCATTATAGAGAGCTTCTTATTTGAGAGTGGTAGGTCAGACTGCCGTAAGTGCCAAAGTGAGCAACAATGCTGTTAGGCCAGCTGTCTAAATCCCTATCTGCCAGCTGATGTTCACCAGGCGATGATGACACGCACTGATCATACGCTGTCATTGGAAAACTTCAACCAACCTCACACACCACAGACTGCCCTGTCTCTTTGTCCTTCTCTCTCTCTCTCTCTCTCTCTCTCTCTCCCTCTATCTTCCTTTCAGACAGGACATCAAGAGAAAGATGGCCCTTTTCAGAACAAATATAAAGTATTATGTCATCCAAACACCCCTGAATCTCTGGACACTGATTTGAACGCAACCCCTTTTCTAGCCTCTAGAAATGGTGTCACTGACCAAAGACCAACAAAAAAAAAAAAAGCCAGAAGAGGGTTCTGAGTTGAGGTGGGTGCTTGGCACCAGTGCTTGGCGTTGGAGGGAAAAGTTGACTAACAGCTGTGGAGGCTTCCCCAAGGCTCCCCCAGGCCCTCACTCCCTGACACATTTATGGCTGTAGTGGGGTGGCATAGAGTAGTTATCACGCAAGAACGCATCTCGATGAGCTCCTTCATACAGACCCTTTCAACTGGATAAACAAACATGTGCATTCCTAAGGCATTTCCGGTGGCACAGAAAACAATGTTGAGCTAATGGTAACTTGGGCACAAATAATAAATAAACTCAACATTTTGTAGAGCATTACGTTGAAGTCTGATTCATTTTTATTTCAAAGTATGTGTGTTGGTTTTGAACGTGTCAACCAGAAATCCTCTAGGGTCTGATTGAAAGAGTCTATATAACAGCTTCTGTTGGCTTGGGTCTGGTTGAGGTTATGTTCAAGAAAGCTGCCTTGTTGTGTTAAACATCCTCTACAAGAAGACCCCAGACATGTGCACTGATGATAAAGCTTGTGAATGTTTCTTAGGAATTCAATCGTCCGTCCACTGGAAGGAGAACTAAGCCCAGTTTGGGCTGCACTTCAAATGAAACACAAATAATGTTTATTAAATTGCACTTGTGCTGTGGGTTTTCTAGAGGAAGCCATTACTCTTTATTATCTCCATATTTCCTGCTCATTGCAGAAGTGCATGGTGGTTGCAGCTGAGAGATCTGAGACGATGATGAAGGAAGTCTCCCTCCCCTATTTGTCTCCCATTCTCCTCTCTCTCTCTCTCTCTCTCTCTCTCTCTCTCTCTCTCTCTCCCTCTCTCTCTCTCTCTCTCTATCTCTCTCTCTCTCTGTCTGAGTTTCAGCTCACAAGACAGCTGGCGAGGAAAGCCAGACTGCACCTCTGCTTGTCTCTGCCAAGAGAGAGAGGCCTGGCATCCTACCCCTGCTCTCCCAATAAACACACTGAAGAATCCCTCAGACAGACACACACACACAAACACACACACACACACACACACACACACACACACACACACACACACACAGAGACACATACACACACCCGCACACACACATGCACACACACAGACAGAGACACACACACACACACACACACACACACAAGCACGCACACACACACAGAGACACAAGCAACACACACACACATACAAACGCACACACACACACAGAGACACACACACACACACATAGAAAGAGAGAGACTGAGACACACACGCACACACACAAAACCACAGCCACTTACACACTCTCTCAGGTTGGTTATGTTAGTCTGACTGCTTGTGTTGCGTTTTTCCTGAAAAGAGAGCAGCTGTTTGATGGAGGCTCTTCTGCTGGCTGCCTCGCTGATCCACAAACACATGGGCTCGGTGTCTTCCACAGTCCCATTCAGCCAGATGCAGCTGAGGTAATCATGTGCTAAAGAAATCGACCCAGATCATGTGAATATCCCTTCCCAATCCACACTGCCATTTCACTGTGTGGTAAAGTAGGAGGAGAAACAGGCCCTGATGACCCGGGCTGTTGTTCTCTCACCTGTAGAATCTCAATCCCACTTCTGATGACCCGGGCTGTTGTTCTCTCACCTGTAGAATCTCAATCCCACTTCTGATGACCCGGGCTGTTCTCTCACCTGTAGAATCTCAATCCCACTTCTGATGACCCGGGCTGTTGTTCTCTCACCTGTAGAATCTCAATCCCACTTCTGATGACCCGGGCTGTTCTCTCACCTGTAGAATCTCAATCCCACTATGACCCGGGCTGTTGTTCTCTCACCTGTAGAATCTCAATCCCACTATGGCCCGGGCTGTTGTTCTCTCACCTGTAGAATCTCAATCCCACTATGGCCCGGGCTGTTGTTCTCTCACCTGTAGAATCTCAATCCCACTATGGCCCGGGCTGTTGTTCTCTCACCTGTAGAATCTCAATCCCACTATGGCCCGGGCTGTTGTTCTCTCACCTGTAGAATCTCAATCCCACTATGACCCGGGCTGTTGTTCTCTCACCTGTAGAATCTCAATCCCACTTCTGATGACCCGGGGTGTTGTTCTCTCACCTGTAGAATCTCAATCCCACTATGGCCCGGGCTGTTGTTCTCTCACCTGTAGAATCTCAATCCCACTTCTGATGACCCGGGGTGTTGTTCTCTCACCTGTAGAATCTCAATCCCACTACTTAGGGGTCCTCTCCTATTGGCTCTTTTTTCCCCTTCTCTGCCATTGCATTGTGGGTAGTCCGTTGGTCTTGACCATTTGTGTGCAGAAAAGTATGAAAAGGCACCAATTGGATTTTTTTAATGTGGATTATCTGAGACAGCATTCATTAATCCATCCATCCATCCATCCATCCATCCATCATCCATCCATTCATTCATTCGCGGCAACTTTATTGCTGATGATGTTTCCCATGTTTCTACAGTCATGACAAGAGGACTTGTTCACACTAAAGCAAAGTCTTCTCTTCTTTTAGAATCCCGGGCAGGGTCCTGACAGCTGGAGTGAGAGACGTCTCGCTCTCTTTGATGTGTGTTTGTCTTTGCGATGTTGAGGGACGACAGGCGAGTGCCCGGCAGGCTAGTCTGGATGATGATGTGTCTGTCTGAGGTGGACAGCCATGGACAGAGAGTGTGAGGGCAGCGCGGGGCACTCAGGCACCCGACTGCCGCTGGCCGAGACATCAGACCTTCACTGCCTTGGTCAGAGCTTTAGCCTAGTGGACAAACACACTCCAACATCAATACAAAAAAGACAATTTCTGACATCTCTCTCCATTAACTTACTAAATACTAATTATAGATACATAACTTTTTTTATTATAATAGTGCAATAAGCATTGATAAGGCAAACATTTGTTTAATAACAATAGTAATAAGTATCAAAGTGACGAGCATGTCTCAGTATTAAAAAAAAAACTGTTAGCCTAACTTGTGTCTTTTCTGAAGTTCCTCCATGGCCAGACCACCATTTCAGTTCCAAGTGGAATGAACTCAAAGAAGAGAAAGAGGTTTTGAGCCCAGAGCTTACCACAGGTAGTAGATCTGCTGAAATTGTCTGTCTGGGGTGTTTGTGATGGGACTTGCCACTTCCCAGCCGCTAAAAAAAAAAGTCTCCTTTCCGATCCGAGCCGGCCTGTGTGAAGTCTCTCCCTCTTCCCACTTTGCTTCTGGAGAGCGTACGTTCTGAAACATGCTAAATCCCACCTCAAATCCCACCATGGAAGCTCCAACAAGGCTCCGAATGTAAGTCTAAGCCCTATTATTGGGCCGCTAATGCTTGTGCTGGATGGCGAATCACGGCAAAGCCAGCGGCCATAGAAGAATTAGAAATAAATATGCACCGAGACGAGATAAATATAGAGAGTGGGCAAATCTGCCACCAGAGCGCGCGTGTGTGGAGGCGCAATTTGCAAGCGACAGGGAGGAATTTTGAACAGCTCTATTCGGTAATTGACGGATTAAATTCAGCGGCTATGGATCCGGTTAATATGTGCTATAATTTAGGCAAAGGAAGAGAGATGGAGAAGGGTTGGGAAGTGTTGGGGGGGGGGGGGGGCAACTCTATCAATTTTTTTGGCCTATTTTAGAGCCAATGGACTCCACACTCTGAACACCTCATTTCAAGAGCCCCTCCATTAGCCACACGAGGGAAGGAGAAAGCCGAACAATCTACTCGCGGTGCTCTCTCCATCGCCATGTTTATCTATCTATTTATTGACTGGTGGGCTTTCCCCGGCACTCCAAATTAGGGATGGCAAAGTGGGAGCTCCGCACACACACACACACAGCTTTGGCAGAGGATGGATTTCCGGGCTCAGCCCTTTTGAAGTGTAAGTCTATGTGTAAGATCATTTGCGGAGCTCCAGAGGGAGTGAGGGGGGGAAAACGGCAGCAAGCGCTCCACCGAGTGTGATGCCGCCGCCACTCGTATCTCATCTCCATGGCAATGGGTCTGATCCCTGCTTCCCACCTCGTGTCGGAAAATCCCTCCGTTTTAACCCAAACTTGGAGCAGATTTTACAGTTTGTCGTCGTCAGTGAGGCCTTCCATTTGGGTTTGGAGAAAAGATGGTAATGTGACTGAAGCTGTGCCAGATTTCACCAAAACTTCAAACTGGTTACAGCATGTATTCAACCGGTATATTGCCAAATGTAATGATGTAAGGATCCTAATTCCCAGGCTGATGATAATCCTTTCAATCATATGTGGACTCTTGATCAGCTACTCTGCTTCATGAAAGTGTGGCCCTAAATTGTGGGCCTTCTGTCACATGCTTGTCACATGCTTGTCGCATGTCCAAAGGAGAAGCTAACTAGGGACAGGAAATGTAATCAAATGTATACATTGTCATGTCTCGATTGATTCACTCTAATGGTCTCATTACAACAATGTTCTCAGTCTCATCAACAACTCACCATGTGATCCCTATCAATGTCACCAATCACAAACTGGGTAGCCTATTTAAGGGAAGTTGATACAATATTCGAGGAGCCATGCTGTAGTCAGAACTCCCACACCCCAGGTGTGTAGCCATCATCCTCTGAGCTGGGTTTGTTCATTCTCTGATTGTTTTGTATGATATCCTAAGTATTCCTTTAACCTGTTTTCGTAACTTTCACATTATTTATGTAGATGGACTTCTATAATATGAGGGGTGAGTAACTTGTACCTGACAAATAAATTGTTAAGCTCTGACCCACATAGCCTTTCTGTGTTATTTGACAAATCCATACTTTAGGTAACGGTGTACCTCAATGAAAGACTAGGATTAGTTATCGCTGCAGTAGAAGCTAATCAACTTATGTGGTAAGCTACAGCAGAATTGTCTACTGTAGGCTATTAGGCAATATAGCAATGGGCAGTTTGTCAGTGATGATCTAAATCAAGACGGCCAAACCCTGTAGACTGTTTAGCATGCTGATGAGTATAACAGGACTTAGATTCCTTCATTTTGATCATCCACACTGGTTCTTGGTTCTTTAAACGTTAAATAACTAACATGGTACTCCCATATAAGTGAATGGACATGTTGCTTGAAAGGATCTCAAGTGCTAATGTCATGTAGTCATACAGTATGTCATTCACACAAACATTAACAAAACAGTAAGAGCAGAGACAGAACATTTGATGAATGGTAAACTAGGCCTTACTTAGCTATAAAGAAAACTTTGTATCTATAGAATAGTTTCTACTTAGCTACTACTAGTAATAGTAACACTTAAAATGTCTCTTGCTGCTTTGATATCAGTGAAGTTTTGAGATATTCCCTTTCCTCTGCTTTGTATGGTAACATGATATGGCCTTCATATTCACATGTCTATCTTTTTCAGCTCTATCTCTGTGTGGCAGGCCAAGCAAAATCTCTTCCCCCCCACCTCTCTCTCTCTCTCCCTCTCTCTCTCTCTCTACCCCCTCTCTCTTCGTCCCACTCTCTGTGGATTGTACCCATCCTTTTGGGCAAAGGCAATCCCCCCATCCCAACACACACACACACACACACACACACACACACACACACACACACACACACACACCTCCCGTCTCATCTGATGGGGGGAGCCTGATTAAGACATCAAACACAGAACTCAGCTTAGATCAAACCTCCTCCAGCACCCCAAGGAGGAGTCCGTCCCCATGTACACTCTAGGAGAGGCAAAGAAAGAGAGGATGGAACACAGAGGAGAAGAGAGAGAGAGAGGCTGAAAGAGAAAAACACAAGGAAAGAAAGATGGAGAGTTCTGTGTTCCATATTCCCCGCAGCCAGAGATTTGCTGCTCCCAACAGTAGAACGCTTCCGCATTAGTATCTCACCAGCAGGCCGTCAACTCCTCTGGGGGTTTGTGTGTGTGTGTGTGTGTGTGTGTGCGTGTGTGCGTGTGTGTGTGTGTGTGTGTGATGAGTCAGTGGTGTGCAGTCACACTCCCCACATCGCAGGTGCGTCCGTAGCCAGCGCTTGCGTTGCTGTAGGGGCCTACACATGGCTCTGCCCCCTACTCACTGCCAGCCCTGCCCACAAGGGCTATAGCTCCAGCCAAAATCCACTCTAACGTGCCTCAACTCACACACACACACACACACACACACACACACACACACACACACACACACACTCTCTCTCTCTCTCTCTCTCTCTCTCTCTCTCTCTCTCTCTAAGTCTATTCATGTCTCCAGGGGGATCCAATTGCAAAAGGCAGTCAGTATGCTTTAAGAACAGTAGAGGAGAGACTTCTCTCAACTTAGCATGAGAGAGACAGCCTGTACACTTTCCACATGCATGAAATGTGTAGTATAATTTTAATTCGGTTGCATTTTCTGCTAATTAAAGCTAATGTTGTGATATCATAATGTTTTATTTGGCAAATCAGTAAATGTGCATGAGAAGGTTATTACTTTTGCTCGTTTTATTTAGAAAGGCTAAATGAGATCTGCCCCCCCCCCCGAACCATCATAAACCATTTTATTCATTAGCTGTAGATGATTAATAAACCCTTCAATACCCATTTCAAATCTGGAGTGTGTCTGAGGTGTGTGATGCAAATGCTCTATTACATCGCCAAATATACCTTCATTATCACCAACATTATTTTAAATGCAATATTTTGGTAATCCGCACTAAGCCAATGGCTTGAACTCATCCATATGTATTTCCTACTCAATGAGATTAGGTGAGATTAGGTATTCCCTGACACAGTCATTATGCTTCCGTAGCAATGCTGTATTAGTTAAAATATGTATTATTAATGTTTGTATTACTGTTAAACAGCAATTTCCCTCACAATCATGTCCCAGGAATGGAAAAAGAGAGTATTTTCTTTGCTCAGTCTCATTATTTTAATGTATATTTTATGTCATTAATGCATTGTAAGCACTTACATGTATTAACTCTTACATGTTTTAATCAAAAGTTAAACTTCATACTCTGTGTGATATAAACATGTACTGTATATACGGGCTCACTAAGAAAGTCTTTGAAGTACAAAGTTGATCCTCAACTTCCTAATGATTAATATGTTCACAGATGAGTTGCCTGTCGCTTCATCGTACAAAGGGTTTGTAGTGTACAGCCACATTTCTGGCTGTCTAATCTTAATATAGTATAGTATGGCTAGAGAGAACACCCTTTAGAAAATGGGATGAATGAACATCCTTTGAAAGAAGGTTTTAGCAAAAAATAGCCGCCATAGCCATGTGATCATATATGATGAAACATTTTCATTCATTGTCAGCCTGTCCGAGAAGTCCTCTCATTCATTATTTGGCAAATAAGAATTGTGTGTGTGTGTCAAGGATAGTGTGTGTGTGTGTGGTGTGTGTGTGTGTGTGGGGGGTGGGGGGGTGGGGGGGGGGAGTTGATTGACAGACTAATGCCAAACCATTGTTGTTCTGATACACAACGACAGATGTTTGTTGTGTTGTGAGGTAACAATATAATATGGAATTGTAAACATTGACAGTGACAACATTTTGGTCATGAGCGCGAAAGTAATTAAAAGTGGTTAGATCCATAATGAATACAATACTAAACAATAATACAGTTAATGTGCCGTACTGCATCATGTTGTGCTGGGTAGTCACACACACTGTGGAGGGGAGGATCTGTGCTGTGTGAGGGTATGTGGTGCGGTTGCCGTGTGTGTAGTATGTGTGTGTGTGTGTGTGTGTGTGTTTGTGTGTGTGTCTCTCTCTCTGTGTGTTTGTGTGTGTGTGTGTGTGTGTGTGTGTGAGTGTTGCATCCTCAGTCAAGAGGACACAGTGTCAATGCCCTGAGGCTGCAATTATTACTGCAGGTGAATCTCTCTCTCTCTCTCTCTCTCTCTCCTCCGTTTCTCTCTCACTTCGTCTCTATATTCTCTCCTCCTCTCTCTGACACACGCTACCTGAGGGCTATAACACCAGCCCTGTCAGCTGCAGGCATTTAATTGAGTTCTCACTCTGTCTTTATTTTACTGTCAGCATTATATCCTCACATTGTTACCCCTCACACACACACACACACACACACACACACACACACACACACACACACAGACACAAACACACACACAGAAACACAGCCACGCACGCACGCAAGCACACACACACACACACACACACACACACACACACACACACACACACACACACACACACACACATGCACACACACACACACACACACACACACACACACACACACACACACACACACACATGTACACTCACCACCACTGTGCACTCTCCATCACCTCACAGACTCCATCCTCTTTTCTTATTTTGGGGCAGTAAGCACTTTCCCCATATTAAGATGTGAAATTCATTTTGACAATGGAACTTGGAATAAAGCGCAATGAGCACTACCCTGCATGTTTTCTCCTCTTTCTCCCCTTTTTCATCTCTCTCCCTCTCTTTTTTTCCCTCTCTCCCTCTCTCCATCCTCCGCCATATCTCTCTCCCTTCACTTCTCTTCCAGTGATTCAGTGGACTTGTGCAGGCGGAGCTGGTTCTGAGGTGAAGGCTTGTGTGCACCTGAATTATATTTATATTACATAGATGAAAAGGAGAGAGTGAGACAGACAGAGAGAGAGAAAGAGAGGGAGGGGGGGATTTAGTATTTGGCTCTCAAAATGAGAGAGTGAGAGGAGATCGGGGGGGGATATGAACAGGCAAGACTGAAAGGGGGATGAGATTGGAAAGACGGGAAGCAGAGAGAGAGAGAGAGAGAGAGAGAGAGAGAGAGAGAGAGGCAGAGTCTGCCAAACAAATGCAGCCATATGGGAAGCTCCTGGTAGATGTTCTCATATTATAGGCTAATGTGTGTGAGAGAGGAGAGGAGAGTAGAGGAGAGAGGAGAGGAGAGGAGAGGAGAGGAGAGGAGAGAGGAGAGTAGAGGAGAGGAGAGAGGAGAGTAGAGTAGAGGAGAGAGGAGAGTAGAGGAGAGGAGAGGGAGGCCCTGAGATATGACACACTATGAATAACTCTGCTGATAGGTATGTCATGTCAACTCAGCCTGTTTGTAAGAGGATGCTTCTGTCTCTGTGTGTAGCTATGTTTGTATGTTTGTGTGTGTGTGTGTGTGTGTGTATGTGTGTGTGTGTGTGTGTGTGTGTGTGTGTGTGTGTGTGTGTGTGTGTGTGTGTGTGTGTGTTTGCAGCGTCCAGAGCACATATCACACACATAAGCAGCTTCACATTAGGCTGACATGTGGGTTCGGAGACCAAGGCCGGGGTTAACCATCAGGGCTGTGACATCCAATGCACTCCACTCTGTGCATACGTTTGTGTTTTTGTGTATCCATTTGCATGTGTGGGTGTACAGTATCTGTTTATAAGTCTGTGTGTTTTCTGAAGTGTCTATATCTTCCTCTCTCTCTCCATCTCTCTTTCTTACTCTCTCTGCATCTCCCTTCTCTCCCTCTCTCTCTCCATCTCTCAGACTCTCTCTGCATGCGCATGTATGCATGTGGACGTGGGAGTGTGTCAGCCAGAGAGTGGATGCACTCGGGCGCTGTCACTGGTGCTGGTGAGATAATGATACACTCCGCGGTTCAGGCCATGGCTACGTCGAGCCCCCAGGGTGTGTGTGCGAGAGAGGGAGAGAGAGAGAGAGAGAGAGAGAGAGAGAGAAAGAGAGAGAGAGAGAGGCAGTTGTACAGTTCACTTCCCCCCCTCCAGTTCATCTGATGCAATTGGAGCGAGCAAGACCATGTTAATATGCACGCATGCACTCACGCACCCCCCTCGGTCCGCCTGGCTTGGCAGCGCCGCATGTTTTCATTGCTATTTCCATCGTTATCTTCCCCGCGTTTAATGTTTGCCCTCGCTCCAGGAGCTTGTAATTGCACGCTGAACCCTGCCGTTCGTCGTTTCTCCAGGATGGAGTTTGTAACCGCGGCCCGGGGTGTTTGTCCGCCGCGGCCCCTTTTGGCATGAAAACACAGTGTCGGAGTTATGAGTCCTGCCCTTTTCTGTATATCTACCCACCCAGAGGTACAAAAGGAAAAAAAACCTCCCTGACAGAGGATACCAGTGCCTCAGTGAAGGGGGGGGGGGGGGGGCATGCCCCGGGGATTCAGCACCTATGCGGGCAGGGTGGGGGGGGGGGGGTGGGGGGGTAGTAGGAGGAGAGGATGATGGGAGTCCGTAGCTCTCGTCTAGCACAGAGTGGAGTGCATTGGATGTCACAGCCCTGATGGTTAACCCCGGCCTTGGTCTCCGAACCCACATGTCAGCCTAGAAGCTGCTTATGTGTGTGATATGTGCTCTGGATGCTGCAAACACACACACACACACACACACACACACACACACACACACACACACACACACACACACAGAACACCTTTGCCAAAGGGGGCCATTGGCCTCGCTGGTTAATTCACTCCCACACGCAGCGGTTATCCCATCTAATTTGTTCTCTAATAAAAAGTAAAGAGGCAATCAGGGACACCCTGTGGGCGATCCCGCTAAACGCCCCTGTCTCTCGGCCAATCAGGGACACCCTGTGGGCTATCCCGCTAAATGCCCCTGTCTCACGGACGCTCGCAAGCGGAGCGTCTGATTGCCTCGTGATAAGAGGTGGCAGATAGCTCGGCAGGCGACGCTGAATGAAACCGCCGCCGATGTCGGAGAACTTCTGAAAAACTGCGCCTGTGTGAGTGATGTCAAAGAAGTGCTCTGTTTGCCAGAAATATGTGATGAGTAAGTGAGGGGAGGAAGTGTGTGTGTGGTGTGTGTGTGTGGGCAGGGGGGGGGGGGGGGGGGGGTTATAATTATAGGGAATGGGACCAGGAAGTGTGAAGCAGATAATTACAGCTGACAGTCCAGTCTGTTGCACTGCTCATCTGAAGCTGAGCCCAATTACCAAGCCCTCATATACACGCCGGTGCAGGTGGACGCCAGCCCTCTCACACACACACACACACACACACACTCCAGCTCACTCTTGCTCTCCATCTTTCTCTTCCTCTATCCCTCTCTATATATACAACTCTCTATCCCTCTGTTTCTCTATTCCCCCTCTCTCTCCACCCCTCCCAGCCACCTTCCCACTCTGTGCACCTCTCTATCCCTCTGTTCCTCTCTCTCTCTCTCTCCCACTCTGTACACCTCTCTATCCTCTGGTCCTATATCCATCTCTCTCTTTTTCTCTCTCTCTCTCTCTCCCACTCTGTACACCTCTCTATCCCTCTGGTCCTATATCCATCTCTCTCTCTCTCTCTCTCTCTCTCTCCCATTCTGTTCTCTGCTGCAAGTAATGGTGTTATCAGTGAGGTGTTGGGATTCACTGCACATTGCACATATTAATGATGGCACTAGAAGAATCGGCAGACTTGGCTAGCCTGTCTGTGAATATGTGAGTGTTCCGTGTATGATAGGTAAAGGTAGCATCAGCAATATGTTTAGGTTTTGAAAGATCGTTCATATTTCAGCTCAACAGCCAATCAAATTACATCCCTTCTTTCTCAGCTCTAGAAGCAGCAGGTGGATCGACTGGGATTGTTAGTCCGAGTCACTGTGTTTGCTTCCCAGTTACAGAATTTGACAAAACGTGTATGGGGTCACAATCACAGATGTTAATTGTAATATGACATGAGCCTAAAGAGTTCCCACAGCACAACAATGTTTTGGTCTGATATGAAATGATATGAAAGATGTATATAACCCGGATTAGATATGGATATGAAGGTGCACTTCTTGTGTTATTGTCAAAAATATACAGGTAGTGGGGAGCCTGCACACCTGTGTACTGTAGGTGCAGTTATTACGCAAGGACAACTTTAAACTAACAGACAAATGAAAAGTGCAACACTGCTTACTTCACGTAGGGGCCGGGTTTATTGAAGGTCTGACTGTTACTTTATTGTCAAAAATATAAACGTGTTAAAATGTCCTCGGCTAGCATAACAATAAACAGGAAAAGTAAGTGAAAAATTGTGAGTGAAAATAGCCTGTATTCATTGAAAAAGAGATAACATTTATTCCCAAATAATAATATTTTTTATCATCTATTGATCACCGTCATTCAGGTCTATTGGAGTTTTGTGTTTCACTGCTCAATATTCTTTGAAAATACAAATATTGTGATTTTGTCATGTCAGCAAGAAAATTGAAATTGATTTCATTCATGAAGAAAGAGAGAGAGAATGAAGAGAGAGAAAGCGAGAGAGAGAGAGAGAGAGAGAGAACCTCGGGTCATGTTATTGGTCCCATGGTTCCAGCCGTGGGTAAGGTTGGAAATGGCCACCGGCTGCAGCTCGACTCTATGGATGACATTCCCCTCTAGTCCTTCCTCGCCGCGATCGCTTGACATTTGAAGCGACATTTCCCTGAGTGCTCTCACATTAAAGGGCGCGACATTTCATTTGCACACCATGTTGATTAAAACACATCCTCGTGCCAGAAAGGAACTGGGCTGGGATGCCGGGGCTCAGTGGAATCCAGGATAAAAATCTGTACAAAACGGACTCTAATAGAGATATCTGGAGGTCCTCGTAAGGGTCAAACAGATGTGGACGCCATGCCAGTTTCCTTGAATTTCCCCTGGGGATCAATAAAGTATCTATCTATCTATCTATCTGTCTAAAACATGGGAATCAATAAGGGACTTTAAAACGATACGTTTTGTTGTCACATAAACAGGGAATCTGCTGCTAAGTGTTTTTTATCGGTAATAATATTATAAGTAATATTACCCTATTATATAATTATTACACAGTAATAACAATACAGAATTTACTTAGAATGGGGAATTGACTCCTGAAATTGTCCATGCTACGACCACTAAAATAACAATTATATTTAGATGGCAGAATTGTTACAGAATTACACTTAGATAGCTGAATTGAGATATTCAAATGCCCACTTATTCTGCCTTGTTCTATTTATTCATGCCCTCCAGGCGCCCTGGCATCTCTAAACAGCCTCTCCCACAGACCTGCCACTTCTGCTCAGCTACGTGTGCTCGGTGTTGAGAGTGTGCGGTAACGCTGGTATAACGTTGGTGTGTTGGTGTGTGTGGAGTTGCCGCGGAGCCGAAGGGGGTCAGAGCCGTCAGCGTGGCACACCGCGCCCGCACGCCTCACCTGGACACCTGGGAGACCGGGGGGGGGGAGCCTCAGCTGCGGTGGCCGAGTGTGACTCCAGGCCAGTGCCAGCTGCCAGCTCCTATATCCTGGCCGGGGTCACTCGCCATGCTCCGCGCCTCCGTGCTCGCCTCCAGCGGGGCGTAAACGGTCTCTGCCGCCTGTGCTGCCCATCAAGGTGTCTGACACCACAGGTGACAGCGCCTGACGTGCAACTGTTGGGTCACATTTACTCAGCGTCCTTTTTTCCCCCCCTGACTGTTTAAAGCAAGGAGTCTGAGATGCCTCATGACTGAATCAGTCTGACAAAGCGGTATAGTTGAAGTCGTATGAGCTGAATGTATTTGAAGCCCTAGTGGTGAGGGACACATAGGTGTGTGTGTGTGTGTGTGTGTGTGTGTATTTGTGTTTGTGTGTGTATGTGTGTGTGTGTGTGTATGTGTGTTTGTGTGTGTATGTGTGTGTGTGTGTGTGTGTGTGTGTGTGTGTGTGTGTGTGTATGTGTGTTTGTGTGTGTATGTGTGTGTGTGTGTGTATGTGTGTTTGTGTGTGTATGTGTGTGTGTGTGTGTATGTGTTTGTGTGTGTGTGTGTGTGTGTGTGTGTGTGTGTGTGTGTGTGTGTGTGTGTGTATGTGTGTGTGTGTGTGTATGTGCGTGCGTGTGTGCGTGCATGTTGGAGTGAGGGTGGAGTGTGTTTGTGGATATATATGAGCGTGTATGTGTATTTTTGTGCATTTGTACAGGTACAGTAGGTGCATGTGTTGTGTACTGCATCATGACATAAGCAAATATCAAATATCTTTTTATCCTGCAATTGAAGAGTTTGGTTCCAAAATGCTATATCTCCGTTTAAAAAAAAAAAAAAAAACTTAAAAAACCAAGCTATTTAATTGTGTATTTCAGGTAATATCATTTAAATTGCAGTTGCATTGTTTTGATTGAGTAAAGATAAATCAAATAACAATACACAATTACATTTCTACTGAAATTACTTGGAAAACAAAATGTAAAAAAAAATATTTATGGAAATTCATTAAAATGGTGGATATAGTGTTTTGGAACCAAACTCAATTAAACATGCACAAAGAGTGCACTTGTGCATTCAAGTCTAAGACATGTATGTATCTGATATGTCAAAAGAATTCACAGCAAGCACGGTGTGCCAGCCAGAACTAACACACTAACCTACTTAGAAGGCATTTCCTATCTGTCCACCTCCTCCAATACATCAAGGCAGGTTAGCGGGGTTAATCATCGCCTCTGAGAAGTTCACATTAAGCGTGTAATGATGCAACACTTTATTAAGATAGTTTTTTTTGTTTCAGTTGTACTGTATACAGAGTACACTCCGACACTCTTGGTCCACCTTAACTGAGATGAATGGCGGTATGTGGCAGTGGTGGATGTTACCGTGGTGCTCTGGATGCTTTAGGTTTACATCACTGCCGGGTGAAGAAGGTGGTTGTTTTCATTCAGTGAGAGTAGACAGAACTAAACGAATAGCTTTACACCCTTAAATGTCCAAGCTGTTTGAAGGGCTGTGCAGCACGCCAGGGGGTGGGGTAGGGGCAGGGAGGGAGCGAGAGGGGGATGAGAGAGGAGAGAGAGAGAGAGAGAGAAATTGGGGAATCTATTACCGACGCTTAAATGCGGCAGTGGCATTGGCTATCTTTCT
Organism: Alosa sapidissima; assembly: GCF_018492685.1. Lineage (NCBI taxonomy): Eukaryota > Metazoa > Chordata > Actinopteri > Clupeiformes > Clupeidae > Alosa > Alosa sapidissima. Next base: position 12,959,592 of record NC_055974.1, read on the forward strand.
CTCTCTCTTCCCCCTTTCTCTCTGTCAGTCTCTCCCTCTCTCTCTCTCTCTCTCTCTCCGTCCCTCTCCCTCTGTCTCCCCCTCACCTATAAACACACAGAAATGTGTTGCGGCGGCCAGGCCTCTTTATAAGTTCCCACTGCGCGCGAGTAATGCGCTTTGAATGGCTGCTAAAATGGGACTGGGAGAATTTCATTCCCCCGCATTCTCTCCAGACGAGTCACCTTTGGCCTGGCAATGATATGAGCCCCATGCTTGTTTTCTTCCTCTGTTCCTGTGATGGGAAGGAGAAATAAGGTCCAGGCAGCTGGGAGGGGGGAGACGGAGAGCTATAAGGGGAGGGGGGAGGAGGAGAGGGATGGGGGGGGGGGGGGGGGGGGGGGGAGGGGGGCATGAGCCTGCGCCAGCTTATTTATTTATCCTGGCAAAGTCAGGTGTGGCATCCAAGACACAAATTAGCCAATCAGTAAAGCATCAGCTAGGGAAAATTCGCCGAGCTTTGCAAGGCCTGAGGTCCTTTCCAGAGACGGAAGGCTATTTTACTAGCCGTCTCCAACTTGCAGACAAGCGCCTTGGCTATTGGAGGGGCTGTCGGCTTTAAACTGGTGCTCCTCCGACAGTGCTGTTTGGATCCTTTCAATAATCCTTTGTGGTCACTGCAGCAGAGTAGTTGAACAGATGCCTATTGTCAAGTCAGTTGTGTGTATGTGGTTGTCCTGATGCTTAGTGCTTTGTACCTTTGCTAAATGAAAATGATATTTGAAGAGTTTGGTTCCTATATTATAGCTACAAATAATACAGCTATATAGCTACATTTTTATAAACATTTAAAAGTCATGTTATTTAATTGTGTATTTCAGGTAATATCAAATTGCTGTTTTGCTGTTTTCAGTAAAGATAAATCACATAGCAATACCCAATTACAGTTCTACTGAAATTACTTGCAAAACAAATTGTAAAAAAATGATTTTCATTAATGAAATTCATTAAAATGGTGGATATAGCGGTTTGAACCAAACTCTTCATTTGTA
>NC_055974.1:12973122-12980622 GCF_018492685.1 Alosa sapidissima
GTGGCTTAGCGCTAAATGTCAGAGGGCTCTCAGGTGCCTTGGAGAGAGAAAGCGAGAGAGAGAGAGATAGAGGGAGTGTGAGAGAGAGAGAGAAGGAGTGAGAGAGAGTGGGAGGGGACAGGGACAGGGAAAGGTCAGGAAAGTGTGGTGCCATCACACTTACAGGGGTTGTTAGGAGACCTTGCGTTGGTGTTAGGTCAACTCGGAAGATTACAGAAGTGCTAAACTAAGGGGTTTTTTGTACTTACATTTGCATGGTGACTTCCGACGTGTGTGCTTCGGCGCTAACCTCTATCTTCCCCTGCGAAAAGGATAGTGGATGTTAGTGGATGACCTCTAAAGCCCAACATATGCTTACAGTGAGATTAAAGGAAATGAATAGAGAGAAAGAGAGAGAGATAGTGTGTACAGAGAGTGGGTGAGAGAGAGATGAATGGAATGAATGACTGAGAGAGATGAATGGAGAGAAGAGAGACACAGACAAAGTGATAGAGGGGAGAGAGAGAGAGAGAGAGGAGAGAGAGAGTGAAAGAGAGAGAGAGAGAGAGAGAGAAGGAGAGAGAGCGTGAAAGAGAGAGAGTCCATTGTGAAAGGCCAGTGGATTGATGTGCTGTAGAGGTCAGAGGGGGTCTGTGCTTGTGTGAAGGGCAGCTGTGTTATTTCAGAGCTGATGGCGTGGGCCTCACTCTCCGTACGCACCTCCCAGCATTCCCAGGGTTAATAATAGTCAGGCGAGGAGAGGCCAGGCTAAGGCTGTGTGTGTCTTCTGTCTTTAGGCTGTTTTCAGCGAAAAAGTTCTAAGAACACAGTTCTATCAACTACTGACAGAAGAGGGTACCTCTAGAACTACTGTACAGTACAGTACACACAGTTCCTAGGGCTGTTTTTCAGTTTGGCATACATTCATGGAGCACTCGGGACAGTGGAACAAAACATTGCACTTTCATTCCATCTTACATTTTTAAATAATGTGACACGGACACTGTACAATTAAAAAAATCGTTATTAAGACGGTCATACCCTTTATGTAGCCTACTACTACGTCTGCTAAATACTAGCTCATATTCACGAAACAGTGACCAAAGAGATGAAACAGTGCTTCAAGGGAAGATTTTGGTGGTTGATTGTCTCAAGTAAAATTCTGAAGATAGTATTGCAGAGGCAAATAAAATAAGCTGCAAGGAGCTTAGCCTACCCTATTTTAGTGGCCTACAGTCCAGGTGATAACAGCAAATTAATCAATCTGTGATTTTATCAGGCATATTAACCTACCATCTAATTCCCATTATGGTAGCTGCCTATTTCTTATGAACATAATGTAATGAAACGGTTAGTCGTTTTTAGGCTACTAAAGTTATGGCATTGTGAAGGCTAATAAAATAAGTTGCAAGTAATGTTAGCATACATAGCCTTCCCTATCACAGTGGAAAATGTAGCCTACTCATGTCTGTCCAGGTTGAATGAATCAAAATATGCAGTAATGAGACAGCATAATTATTTAGGCTACTGGAGTTTATTGACAGATACCATTGAAAAGGCTAATAAAATAAGCTGCAACTGGCATATCTTGGCTACCCTATACCCCAGTGGAAAATACTCACGTCTGCCCTGCTAATTACTGTGAATGAATCAGCGTTTTTTTGTTTGTTTGCTTGTTTGTTTTGGGTAGCAGCTACAGTATTTATTAGCCTGGGACTTACGACCTTTAGGCAAATTGCTACACTTTTGAAACGATTTGGTAAGAGTTTAATGCACCAATTTAAGTTTAATTTCACTGCTAGTTACGCCCCTGCTGGAAGCCGTAAGTCACTAGGCCCTTTCACACTGGCGAAATTGCCGCGATTTTATGTACCAGAATCGCGGAACGACTGTCCCTTTCACATAAGGCCTTTTCACTGAACCTTTTCCAGACCCACTCCCAATTGTACTAAAATGCCCAGACACCATTTATCGCATGACAGTAGTCAGGCTCTGCCGCTTCCTTTGTGCAGTGTTTCAGCAAGAGGTTAAATGATTTTTACCGATTTTTAAAAATGGCACTTCTGCTGCCTTGGCTAAGTTAGCTATTGTGCTTGACCAATCAACATGTAAGCATGTCAGTCATGGTTCCTATGTGCAAGGAAAAGACCCTACTCTAAAGTATGAGCTAAAGTAGTTATAGGTACTACAGCCAGAGTAGCTGTACACCCAGTTACATGCAGTATGAATGCGTGGAAAAAAGGGGTAGTTTCTCAACAGGTTCTAGGAACAGCAAAAACCTATTGCCCCCCCCGTGTGAAAGTGTGTCTGTGTGTATTTATTTATGATGATACATCCATTTGTGTGTGTGTGTGTGTGTGTGTGTGTGTTCTGTACTGGGGCAGCTTGACCACACTCTGCTGGCCTCTGATCACAGTTTACCTTACCGAGGCATTACCCCGTGAACTTTGTCTCTCTTCTCTCCTCCACACTCCTCCTCTCTCCAATATCCCCACCCACCGTGCTTGACCAGCCTTTTTTATTGGACACGGTCCATCTCAAGCCCTTCCCTTAAATGTGACGGACAGCATCTGGACTCTGTCCCCCCATGGGACTCCCTTATCCCTTCTTTGTAAATACTGAAGGCCGGACAGGGAACGTCAGGCCAGACTCAGTTCAAAGGTCAGTGCTCTCATGTGGTAGAGGGCACCCTGTCTCTCTATGACCGGTGCGGATGAATGCAGGATCACAAGCATGTATCAAAAGCAATGTATCATGTAGCAAAAAGTGCAAAGCATACTGTGCAAAAAATTAATAGCATGGTGGTTGTCAAAGTGGTTGCTCTACCATGTGGACCATTCTAAACATGTTTGTGTGTTTGAGAAACATTTTGGGTGTGTATACATTTGTGTTTGTGTGTGTGTGTGTGTGTGTGTGTGTTTTCGCATGTGTGTGCATGTATCGCTATCGCCCATCTCTCCTCTGTTGTGGCAGCGCAGTGCTGCCGCGTGTGTGTGTGTGTGTTTGATGTTTGCTTTCGATAGGCGATCTCTATCAGCCGGGCGCTTAAGCAGATTAGCGTGCGTGCTTCTTAGGCCAAACCTCATTTGCATGTGAGCGTTATCTCATTAGATCGATATCAGAAGCTCCTCTCTCTCTCTCTCTCTCTCTCCTCTCTCTCCCTCGTTCTGACACTTCACCCCTTCGCTCCAGGCGTGCCATGCTGTTCATCCCACATTACCCAGACTCCCCCTCTCTCCACTCTCACCCATCTGCTCGCCCATAAGTCACACATCTGGATGGCGGGCCGTGCGCCTGGCTGACACCCCTCTCCTTAATAGGATCTAAAAGTCTCGGGGCAAACCCCCTCTGATTAGTCACATCAGACGAGGAGACGCAGAGTCGCTGAGGAGCGCTCGCTTGCGTTCAGGGGGATCAGAGCTCTCTGTTTCGTACCGTCGCCTGTGGCCCGTTAGGTCATGCGTTCCACACTCACAGCGCAGTAATTCCATCTTCTGCCGTTTGAATATTTGATTACGTTGATGAGGAGATGTGCATTCCATCCAGCTGGAGTAATAATGGAGGAAGAAGGAAAGAACAATAGAATGCTAGTGACAGTTAAATAGTTATAATATAATAGACCCAGGTTAGAGTGGCCTACAGTTTTTTTTTTTTATTTGTTTACACTGGTGTATAGAGAGGTGGCATGTTTTGAATGTGACTTGGACACTCAGCAGTGTTAAATTATATGGAGTTAAGGGGAGGCATATCAGGCTGAGTTTGTCGGGAACTTCCTGCTGAGACTGTATGAGGAGCAGAATGTAGAAGTTGTCAGCACTGTCACGTCTGTTGCCACATGCTGACTGTGGGAGACGGCGTGAGATTTCCATTGCATCACACTGCACTGTTACAGTTCTCTCTACCACTACTGTACTCTGTTACTGTCAAGCCAGCCACTTACGCTGCCTCCAGTGTGTGTGTGAGTGTGTGTGTGTGTGTGTGTGTGTGTGTCTGTGTGTGTGTGTGCGCGTGTGCGTGTGCGTGTGCGAATCCTGAACAGCATGGTTCACACAGCACACAGGTCTTTCGAGCATCTAAACACACCCATATTGATGGTAATTTTGAGACCACAGATTTAATAGAGACCCAGTCAGACCAATAGTATGAAAAATCGGGAACAGAGTTTATTTACAATGATGCGCATCAAGGGAGAGACAGCATGACTTCACCTAAAGATCCATCAGCTGCTCTAACTAGACAGGGAAATAGTTAGGGTTTAAGTATCCTTCCAGGCTGACAGGAGATGGCGTTGGTCATCCCATCTCACGTGGACTACACTGAATCAGACTCTGATTAGTGGCAACCTGGCAATCCGGAGCAGATAGCTACAGTACTGACGCAGCCATGCAGAACAGTAAAACACTGCAAAGTCATAATATTCCCGCTTATCTCTAAATACAGTCACACACAGATATACACAGGGACAGTACAGATATCATACAGTCATTAGATATCTATTAGACATAGAATCATACTTTTAGTATCAAAGTGACCCACTAATGAGAAATGCAGAACATTAAACCACATATTGGAATATTGGACATAATGCAGAATGTTAAACCACATATTGGAATATTGGACATAATGTTCTATTCCACTTTATCTCAGTCGCCCTTTTTCAGCCTTTATGGCTGGAACATTTCATCAAATACTGGCACTATATAAAATATAAATGATTATACAATTGGTTCATTAAAGTTAGTCAGATCCAAATAAGCAGGTACATGACTAGATACATGATTTAACTGATTTGTTCATAAGTCATAAAAAAAAAAAAAATAGCTACACATGATTGGTGTACAATAACAACCACAGTAAATCAAAAAGAATATATTTGGTCCATCCCCTTAACTATCCAGAAACTTCAGGCATCAGGACCTAAATCACATATATATAAAAATAATAAGTTCTGAATCCAATACTCTAAATATAGAGAACACAGACACTGGCCCATGGATATTCATAGATAGATAGATAGATAGATACTTTATTGATCCCCAGGGGAAATTCAAGAAATTCATTGAATTTAACCAATGCACTCATTTATGCTAAACTTACTAACCAGCTCCAACTGTTCTCTTTGAAATAATAAACGAATGTGACATTTTTAGGTAAAAGGTGCAAGCAGATGTTGAAGACACAACTCTAACGTATACGGTTAAATACTGGCCATCTCCACTGTGGAGATTGCCCTTACCTTCCCTGTTCTATATTGAGGGATGGGATAGGGTGACATGTGGAGAAGGAGGGGGGGGGGGGGGCAGGTAAAGTTAATTAGGTAGTATAATGCATGCGGGTGCAGCGATATGCCATCAGTATGCTACTGATGTGACACACTAGCACACAAAAGAGCTGCATTGTTGAGAGTAAAGGGCAGAGATACTGAGCAGAAAGGCAAATAAAAGACACGATTCTATCAACGTGGCGAGGGTATCTATCTCCACCAAGTTGAAAGCCTTTAATTTGAAATGGATGTTGGCATATTCCAACAAAAGGAAGAGGTTCATATTTAAAGAGTGTGAGATAAGCGCATTAGGGGAGGCATGCAGGATTACTAATTGGCTTTAAATTATCATAACCTGCCGATTGACTCGACATTGTGTTTGCTCCGTTAAAGCTAATTGCTGCAACTCTGCTGCTGATTCACACACAGTCTGCCAATGAGCTAATGGTTGTTTTTGATGACTCAAAAAAGGTGTTTGGTTAAGACATTGTCCTAATATGCTGTGAACTGGATAGCCTATCACCCCTTTACAAGGCAACACACATTGTTTTTTTTAATAGCTTTATTATCTTTCCTTTCTAAGTCATGACACATTCCTTATGTGTGACATCGGCTACTTGCTCTTAAACTCCCAATTTGACTTGGACTTCTGCTCATGGGAAGAGTCATGATGTATTACTACGTTATGTGGTTCTACGTGATTCAGCCCAACGCCAGCCCGATCCCATGGGTGCTAGCGTCTTAATGATGCTTGATGTTATGATGCTAAATGCTTATGATGCTAGTTTCTTTATGGTGCTTGCTGACAGGACAAGGACATGCTAGAAGGTGCGAGGACAAATGCTAAAGACTTATTTAAAGGTTACTGATGCTAGCAGAGCATACACAAAATCAACTCAAAGCATTTAAAGCCTACAGCAAAACTAAATGCTCTTTTGCTCGGATGCAGGATTTTTTTATTAAATATTGTTAAGTAAATGCACATAAGTTCTGTGCACTTTCAGTCAGAGAATAGGGCCTGCTACACTATGCCATAAACACATGTGCATAGTGCGTTGTTTATCTCCTAAACATTCATCACCCATTATGCAGACGTGCATAAAAACATTTAACTCACATCCATAGGTTATTTTGAGAATGATGACTTTCATTGATGTCTCTTTTGCATTGCCGTAGCGTAGCTAACGGTTAAAACGAGGCAGATATGAAGAGGCATTGCAACAATGTTTACAAAGATACATTGTAACCTTGGCTGCGATTGACTGACACACACACATACGTTATAGAAATCATACCCTGGACGCTTTAGGCTACAGTCTTTCTACATGGGTTTAGTTAATGATCGGGCTATATTAAGACCACATCGGCTCTGTAATCGTTGACAACCGGGACACTTTTGTAGTGGTTGGTGTAAACCAGAACATTTTAGCGTCCCGACAGGCTTTTGCCGGTACTCAGGACACGCAACTCAGAATTGGGACTGTCCCGGTTAAACCAGGACGTCTGTTACCCTACCCTAGTGGCTCTAGAGACAATGTCGCTTTGGATAAAAGCGTCTTCTAAATGAATTAATGTAAAGTAAATGTTTGGAGCACATCCTATGGTAACTGTGAGTTGATGCTAATGCTAACTATGCTAATGTTACATGAAACCTTGCACCTCTTCATTGAGCTCTGAGCTTCATATATGATGTTTTTCTGTATCTTACAGGAGAGCGTAACCCCCTGAGCCAGTGCTTTGGTCAAGCTGGGGGCTAACTATAATGAGATAACCCCAGCTCAACATGAGGAACCAGGTGACACTCTCAAGTGATGTGATCCAGTGTGACAGATGGGAAGTTAGGTGATTGCTGATGTGATTGTGTCTGTGTCCCTGATTTATCTCGTTATAGTCATGTTGTGATCGAAGGAGTTCAACCAGGCCTCTGCAGCGTCCAGCTTTGACCTCTATGGAAAGAGAGAGAGAGAGAGGGAGGACAGCAGGGAGAGATAGTAAGCTATGTAAGCCTGATTTCCTCTCATTTATTTAAGATCTGTCTGTCTTGTCTTTGGGTCAGGATCTGCAGTAAGTCAGTCTGGGTGACATCCTGTGTCCTTTACACACACACACACTTACATACATGTGGTAAAACACACATACACACACGCACACAGACACACACACATACACAGTCCGACACACACACACACACACACACACACACACACACACACACACACACACTCACTCACACACACATGCCCACCCTCCATGCCACA
>NC_055974.1:12985622-12988122 GCF_018492685.1 Alosa sapidissima
ACACACACACACACACACACACACACACACACAGAGATAGAGAGAGAGAGAGGGCAGAGCACAGACATACACACATAAACATTTCAAGACCACATACAGTACACTTGCATAAAAGTACAATCATCTGCATATAATGCATGTACAAAATACACAGTCAAACAGACACACACAAAGTGTACAGTGTTCATATCTACATATGAATAAATAGAAACAGGTGTCTGGAGGAACAAACCACATGTGCTATGCCCATGCATGCAGGCAAATCTATATGTAGCTCAAACACACATACAGAGGCAGAGTGTGCATGTGTGAAGGTGTGTTTGTCTGTGAATGTCTGTCTATCTGTGTGTGTGTGTGTCGGGGGGTGTTCATTGTTGTTTCTTGTCCTATCGTTTCCCTACCCTGGTGGCAAACCTTTTCTCATCTTATCCCAAGCTCATGAGATTGTTTGCCATTTTTAAATATTAAAAATGGCTCTTTGAAATCTGTTGACTGATTTTTTTCCTCCTCTGTTGTTATTTAGGGGGGAATCACAGGGGAGAGCTGTTGATTTACAACAGTGGTTCTCCTAAACGCCTGGATTCGGGATAGATATCAACATTGGAGTGTGTGTTTATCACTGTTATTTGCCCAAAAAGACGGTGAAGACATGATATTATCTATTTTTTTATATTTTTTTTGCCTCCTGACGTTCATGAATAATACCTGAAGTGTCTGCCGAGCTCTTGTTAGAGTTGTCAAATATTATGCTCTACAAAGACTTTTAACGATATTCGGCAGCAACTCATGCCAGCATCTCTCTCTTTAAATCTCTTTCACACACACACAAAATCACACACACACTCTCTCTCTCTCACACACACACACACACACACACAAGCACGCACATGTATGTGCGTACACAGGAGCACACACTTTGATGTCCGGGAAAGCTGCTTTTTGACATTGCCATGTGAGAGCAACCCTTGTCAACGCAAGCGAAGCATGCTTGTGAGCAGCAATTACGATGACACCAGGCACACACACACACACACACACACATACACACACACACACACACAACAAGGCGCCTCTGTAAGAGGCCCAGAAGTTGTTTGCACAGATAGAGGGGGGGTATTCCGGAGCTTTTAAGGATCTTTCCTTCTCACTTTGTAGCAGCAGTGGGGCGCTCCTCCTGAGGAGGGTTAAACCAACAAATGTCATCCTCTGACTTCAAGTTACAGTATGCTTAGAATTATACTGGCTGGTTGTGGTGAGAGAGAGAAAGAAAGAAAGAAAGAGAGAGAGAGGGAGAGCGAGAGAGAGAAAGAAGAAGACACGGAAGAAAAGACACAGAGACAGTCGTTGCAGAGGGGGGGCCTGCCAGAGATAGAGAGGGATAGAGAGAAAGGGAGGAAGGGAAAGAGCAAGTGAGATAGAGAGAGAGGGAAGGAGGGAGAGAAAGAGGCAAGAAGCCCCAGAACCAAAAAGTGTGGATGACAGTAGCTGTACATTTTTTTTCTTCTCTTTTTTTTTCTCGTCCGAGGCTCACAGCACTTTTGCCTTATATAAGAGGCCCCCTACCGAGCCCTCTCAATTATTTGGGGAAAAATCTTCAGTATGCACTTTAAAAGTTAATGCTTTCATGTCCTCCAAATTGGGCGGAAAGTGTGGAAGTGAAGGGCTGGTGATCTCAGATGAAGATGTTCGGCAGCCCCCTTTTTCGGGAAATAAAGTCGATATTGAATTATCAACTGAAATGTGTCAGCGGTGATATTTGGCGACTTCTTTTCCCCCCTGCTCGCTCTCACGTTCGCTCACTCGTTCGCTCGTCCAGTTTTTTTAGATGAGTTTGAGTGAGTCCGGGCCCTTCTGGTGCGGATTAGGAGCTGCAGGCTCCGTCGGGCCAGGCCTTACAGATGAACTGGTCGCCTTTTCATGACTAACGGGCCCGAACTGAGCTCTCCTGTGATCTCACTGCGTGCTGAAGCCCTGAGATCACAGGAAAGTCCCACAGGGTTGATAGATGCTCCCTCTTTCTCTCTCTTCCTTCACTCTTCTCTCTCTCTTCCTCTTTCTCTTCTATCTCTCTCTCTCTCTCACTCTTCCTTTCTCTCTCTTCCTCTCTCTCTCTCTTAATTTCTCTCTCTCTCGCTCTCTTCCTTTCACTCTCTTTTACTCTGATTCTATCTTTTTTTGCTCTCCCCTCTTGTTAAAGTAAAAACAAAGTCTTAAAGATTTGTGAAAAAGTCTTTCATCATCTTGTGATGTTTTTGTTTCTCACTATCTTTAGCTGTCCGGGACTGAATTCCCTGCTTCTCTTTTTAGAACCTAATCACTCTGTCACTTTTTGAACGTGCCTTTGCATACAGTACATAGCAACATTACTGAATTGGCCATGCTTGAAACCTGTCTCCATTTTTGATGGTCACATCTCACAGCTTGTCCTTTGTGGCCAAGTGGCCTGTCGTCACCAAACAAACAGCGCCACTAACCATAACCGTAACGGTTATGCGTTGGC
>NC_055974.1:12993354-13000854 GCF_018492685.1 Alosa sapidissima
ACACCAAGAGCCCTCTGAGCCCTAATCTGTTTACAGCCCAATTGCCAGTACTTGGAGAGCATGGGTGTCACATACTTACCAACATCGTCCTCCCTCTCTCTCTCTCTCTCTCTCTCTTGCTCTCTCTCTCCCTCTCTCTCTCTCACTCTCTCTCTGTCCCTCTCCCTCTCTCACTCTCTCCCTCTCTCTCTCACTCCCTCCCTCTCTCTCTCCTTCTCCCTCTCTCTCTCTCTCCCTCTCCTTCTCCCTCCCCCTCTCTCTCTCTCTCTCTCTCTCTCTCTCTCTCTCTCTCTCCTTCTCCCTCCCTCTCTCTCTCTCTCTCTCTCCTTCATTTGCCCTCTTGCTCTGTATGTCGTTTCACGTCTGTTCTCATTTGCTGTATCTGTTTGTGAATGTCTCTTTCTCTTTCTCTCTCCCTCTTCCCTTCATCTCTTCTTCATCTTGTTTCTTCTTCCCCCCCCCCCCCCCATCCACCCCACTGCCCCTCCGCCCCCGTCCACACACACACACAGCAGTCATGGCCCACTCCTGGCCAGCACTCGCTGGATTACAGCGTGCCACACTTCACCTTGATCTGACCTCTTAAACGGCCAATAACGTTCATTACCTCCTCCGCTCCACAGCCCCACACCACCCCACCCCCCCACCCCCCCCCCCCCCACCCCCACTCTACCCTCGCCCCCACCCACCACTCCTGCCTCCTCCCGCTCATTCACTCCCAGCTCTCGCCCCTCTCTCCCTTCAGTTCAATTACAGCAGCCCCCAGCAGCCGTACTAATGCCCAATAAACACTGCCCTTCAGCCAATACCGGAGATCTCTCTCTCTCTCTCTCTCTCTCTCTCTATCTCTCTCTCTCTCTCTCTCTCTCTCTCTATCTCTCTCTCTCTCTCACTCTCTCTCTCTGAGTGACGCCGGTGAAGGGGAGATTGAGAGGCCCGGCAGCTGATCATTTTTCCGTGAGGCTGAAGCGCTCGGCACACTTGAGGCGCAGGTGCGCTGACTTTGTGTGTGTGTGTGTGTGTGTGTGTGTGTGTGTGTGTGTGTGTGTGTGTGTGTGTGTGTACTTTTATTTAGCGAGGAGAATTCCCCCCCCCCCGTCCTGAATTGATGGGGCTTGTGAGCTGAGCGTTCCGGAACGTTCCGATGACGAGAAGTGGAACTGATCGGGGGGCGAGAGGGGTGGCGCGGAGGGTAGCGACAGGAGGCTGGAGGTCCCCACCTTGGGCTGCGGTCCAGGAACAGAGAGCCGCATGTGGTCCTCCTAATCGAAGCCTGGGCCTGCTCCAGCACTCTCATTACAGTACACTGACTGGACCAGAGCAGACCAGGCCTCTACAGCGCGTGGCTGGGAAATGGAAAGGTGATGTGAGTGCTACATATCAACAGGTGTTTTCTCTCTCTCTCTCTCTCTCTCTCTCTCTCTCTCTCTCTCTTTCTCTCTCTCTTTCTCTTCTTTTTTGAGATTGTGTCATCCATACTGAGGTCATCTAGAGCCCAGCTGTGGTTGATGCTATAAGAAAGCACACGCACACACACACACACACACAAACACACACACACACACACACACAGACACACACACACAGACACACACACACACACGCATGCACGCGCACACCAGCCTAATCACATTCTACCTTTAATGCCAGCTCTTTTTTTTGTGCGTTATTAATTCACTTTAGGACAGATATGCTGAGCGGCACGTATCGATTTCCTCTTTCTCTCTCTTTTTTTTGCAAGGCATTAATTGATTCCCCGCATCGCCAATCATTTGGTTGCGGGGCGAGCTGACTGGACTGGGTGGTGCATGCGCGCGCGGCATTAGAGGGGGAACCTGATCAGCCACGGGTGGTCCCTGGGGTGCCGTCAGGGGCCTGACTCTGCCACATTCAATCAAGTTCACTGCCACGGGGGCCTTCATGCCAAAGTTCACTGTGATGGGCTTTGACTGGGGGAAATGACGCAGGTCATATATGTCACAACCCTCCCTTCTTTTTTCTTCTCTGTCTCTGTTTCTTACTCTCTCGTTCTCTCTCTCTCTCTCTCTCTTGTTCAGTCTTTATCTATGTCCTCTGTTGTTTAATGTTATGATTTGTCAGCCTGTTCCTTGTTCTACCATTGCATCTCATAATGGGGTGTGGGAGCATTTGTAGTGGATCTCAATGACAGGTGAAGTTCCTGTCTGTGGGGCCCCTCTGCTATGCTGAGCAATATGGGGCTTTGGTAGCGTAGTGGCTAAGGAGCAGGGCTAGCATGCAGTAGCCTGAAAAGATGTGGGTTCAATTCCCAGCCTCTACCATTGTGCCCTTGAGCAAGGCACTGAAATGGCCCTTGTAATATAATTGACATAATATGTAAGTCGTTTTGGATAAAAGCTTCTGCTAAGTGAATAAATGTAAATGTAATATAGGGGGCACAGGCCCAGAGTCTGGCTAAAGTGTGACACAGCAGTATTCTCTGGCTAAAGTGTGACACAGCAGTATTCTCTGGGTTAAAGTGTGACACAGCAGTATTCTCTGGGTTAAAGTGTGACACAGCAGTATTCTCTTGGCCCAAGAGTGACACAGCAGTATCATCTCCACTCCCTTCACTGATGGCCCCACACAGAGCTGAGTTGGCCTCATACATCTGACAGCATTGTGTGTGTGTGTGTGTGCATTTACCATCGTACATCCCTCAGTGAAAGTAAATGAGCCAGAACCGCAGCCAGTGAAATGATCACACACCAACTGTCTGAGAGATCATAGATAAATACCTATTATTAAAGCAGAGCTCTGTTGTTATTAGAGCATAGCAGCTGTGATGTAAACCAATACCAATACACATGTGCACTACCGAATGGAGGATCCCCCCATATAAGCAGATTTATGAGTGACATGGCAGTTGCTCTCCGCAAATAGGGAGCGTTCGCAGTTGATGAGACACTAAGTTGTCAGCTCCCGCGCGTGGCTGCAACTGCAGTAAAACATTGAAAACATTGACTTTCTCCATGTTCATGAAATTTATTTTTCCCCAAATGACAATCAGTTAAGTAGCAGCCAGGCACATTGCCAAAGAAACAGGGAGCTGGCCCACTTCACACACCACATCTTACTACTTGTGAAACACAACACACATTTTAAACCTTTAAAGATCACACAAAGCTTTTTGTGCAATGTTGTGGCCTATGAATTAGATACACATACATTTCTTTATCTCTATGTCATCATAGTATTATTAGTATGAAGACAGGAGGGTGTTGTAGGTGGCATGTCGTTGGATGAGTGCTGGTGTATCAGGCTCTCTAGCTCATTTAACAACAGTGTGTGTGTGTGTGTGTGTGTGTGTGTGTGTGTGTGTGTGTGTGTGTGTGTGTGTGTGTGTGTGTGTGTGTGTTATCATTGTCAAAACCTGAAGACGTGTGATTCTGATAGTGTCTGTCATCCGATCAATAGGAATGCATTATGTTGAGTGTGAGTTAGTTTGGGCTGAGGGGGGAAAGTGGCTAAGAGGAGGGGGGGTCATCGTGCTGATATTACACATGAAAGATGGGACAAGAGACTGATGCATTTGTGTGTGTGTGTGTGCGTGTGTGTGTGCGTGTGCGTGTGCGTGTGCGTGTGTGTGTGTGTGTGTCTTTCGCGAGCGGAGGAGCATTTCAGGATTGCCGCGCTCTGCTTTCTACAGGCGCTCGTCAGCGGTGAGCGCCTGGCTGTGAGTGTGACACGGGGAGGTGGGGAGAGGCTGTGTTTGACGTACTGTTGCAGCATATGTCAGCTGCCTGCTCTCCAAAGAGCTGCAAAGAAAGATTTAACACTGTGAGGTGGGGGGAGACAGCTATTGTGCCTGGTGTTGATAATCAACTACATATCTCTCTCTCTCTTTCTCTCTCTCTCTCTCTCTCTCTCTCTCTCTCTCTCTCTCTCTCTCTCTCTCTCTCTCTTTCCTTTTTTAGTTCCTCCACTTCTTTCCACCCTCTCTAAAACAACACTGCACCTCGCTCATTCTGTCAGGTTGCCTCGTTTATATCCAGAAGCTTCTTTAATTTGTGCTCTTCTCAGGTAAGATCCTGTTAACTTCTCTCACTGGTTACAGTGTGAATTTGATCTTTCTTGCTTCTTTCACTCTTTCTCTTTCTGCATCAGTCTGTCTGCCTGTCTGTCTGTCTGTCTCTCTGTTTGTCTGCCTGTCTGTCTGTCTGTCTGTCTGTCTGTCTGTCTTTCTCTCATTATGGTTTCAAAACATCTTGAATGCTCTTTAAGGTCCTGACTAATGTCATTCGCGTCAGCAGTCTTCCAAATGTTAGAGCTTAATAATTGGTATTATGGTAAGTTCTGTTTTAAATCCATTCTGCTGAAGGTCACCCCACGCCTCCTTCCTTGACTGTCATGCGAACAGGCAGGGGAACCATCTCGGCGTCACCACCAAAGGTTTCCGCTATCTTCCCAGCGTGATGACACTGGCATAGAGGGAGAACGACGCGCCTCCGCCGAAAGGCTTCAGTCAAACGCGTGAATGCCATACACAAAATGCGGCCTTCATATTAACACGCCTGGCTTTGTGATCTTCTCTAAGCCTCTCTCGGCTGAGAGTCCATGAGTCACTAAAGAGACACCATCAAAGCGACAGAGAGCTCTCTGTTTGCGCTCTCTCTCTCTTTTCCTCTCTCTTTCTTTCTGCCCCTCTCTCTCTTTCTCTCTTTCTTTCCCTCTCTCTTTTCCTTTCCCCCCCTCCTTCTCTCTCTCTCTCTCCCCCTCTCTCTCTCTCCCTCTCTGTTTCTTCCTCTTTCTCTGACGTGCTCCCCCAGGCTTACGTCTGTGAATGCACTCGTTTGCTGTGCTCACAGTGGAGGCACCTCTGGAAAACGCCAGCCTAACCCCCCCCCCCGCCTTGATTCATCTCTCAATTTCCTGCACAATGTAACTAAGCAGCGAGCGAATGAGCCCGCGGGCACTCGACCCTCTGACCGAAATCCGCCGGTCGTGCAGTGCAGTGCTGTGCCACTCACAAAACAAACAAAATGCCAGGAGTTCATCAATAGAGCTACAGTTGTCTTACTGGATTCTCTCCTCCCTCTTCAGCTTGGCGCACATCCGAGGCATGACCAACACCCCCCCCCCCCCCCCCACACACACACACACACACTCACATCCTCACCTCACACAGTTATGCAGTTATGTCTTTAGGTGATCTATAAAATGTTATTATTTAAAACAAGCTCTTTATGGATTGCTTATGAGGCATGCTTAGCACATCATTGATCTGACCTTTTGTGGGATGACGAGTCTGCAGGAGAAAACATAATCCCTGCCCTTTTTTTTCCTATTGGTGGATTTCCCAATAAATCTGCTGAGCGGTCCATGAGGCGTGTGTGTGTGTATGTGTGTATGTGTGTGTGTGTGTGTGTCTCTGTGTATGTGTGTGTGCGTGCGTGCTTGTGTGTGTGTACGTATGTGTGTGTGTGTGTGTGTATGTGTGTTAGTGTGCGTGAGTGAGTGCGTACGTGTGTGTACTTGTGTGTGCGTGTCTGTGTGTGTTAGTGTGTGTGTGTGTGTGTGTAAGTGCATACATGTGTGTACTTGTGTGTGTTAGTGTGTGTGTGTGTGTGTGTGTGTGTGTGTGTGTGTGTGTGTGTGTGTGTGTGTGAGTGTGTGAAAAGGTGTAGAAGGGGACGTGAGTGGTGTTGTTGGAGGAGGTGCGGGCAGCACCTCCAAGCTGGCGTGCTGGACCGGCACGGGAGCATGAAAACGGATAGGCCTCGGTGTGGCGCACCCCCTTCCTGTTTAGTCCCAGCCGACTGTTAGCACCCAGTAAATCAAATGCCAAGCAGGCTGGAGGCCACACCGCCAGCGTGTCATGACCCCTCTGCCCCCCCCCCCCCTCCCCCACTGCGCCGAGAGACATGCCGGGCCCTCCGACTCCAACAGAAATGTGAGACGTGACTCTCGCATTGCTACGCTCCTTTGGGGGGGGGGGGGGAGGTGTAAGGGGGGAGACCTCATCCGTTCATGTTGGAAAAAGTTTCACTCGACTTTGTTTCCATAGATGTGCTGCAATGTCTCTGGCGAGAGAAGTTTTTTCCCCTTACTTTTTATTTCTTTCTCTCTTCCTTCCTTTCTTTCTTTCTTTCTTTCTTTCTTTCTTTCTTTTTCTATGGATAGGAATGTGCTACAGTCTAATGCTGAGGAAAGATGCAGAACTCACGGAAGCTCAATTTGCTCCTGATTGCCTCTCTGACGGTCTTTTTACTGCTGGTGGGGGTGGGGGGTGGGAGAGTGTTTTGTAACTGTGAGCACAACACGCTCCTCGGCTGCTGGAGGCCCAGCTTTGCTCCTGTAAAGTGGCTGTTACTGGGCAGCTTGCAGCTGGATGGCAATCAAATAAAAGCCCTTGGACACAAACACGCAATCAGGATCCTCACTGACTGGCCCGTTAGAGCGGCATGACACACACACTTCTTTTCCATTAGCAACGGAGAGGTGACATCATCTGATTGCTGCCCGCCACTGGGCCTCCGTGTTTTTGTTGCCACCACAGCGGACCGACCTGTGGTGAGGGACAACTGTGTGTGTGTGTGTGTGTGTGTGTGTGTGTGATGCAGATGACTGCATCTTCAGCAGGAGCAGGACACTCTGCTATCTTCGCCTAATTAAAACCAGGCTCATAAAGATTATTGACTCCCTGCACTGCATTCACACACAACCTCCACGACTTGGCAAGGTTTGTAAAACGCTTCTTAAAAGATGAAATACGGTGTATTAAGCCACGTATATTCCCCCCTTTATGTGCAACATTTAGATGTGGTTAAGTTATCATAATGTGTAATAAAAGCAGGATGTGAAATTTGTAATCCACTTTGGAAAATTGCTTACTATGTCGCTTTAACATCCCCTGAAAGAGCTTTTTGAAATGTGGGTGCCAGGTTTATTGTGTTCCATAATTTAACACGTCCTCAATGCGGGCTGTAAATACCCGTTTATTAGGATACAGCCCGAACAAGCAGGACACTGCCTGGAGTGTGTGATACTCACATGGGCTAAAAAAAATTAAATAAAATAAAAAAATAAATAAATAAACAAAACCAAAATAAAACAAATGCAATCAAATGCGGCACTTCCATGGAAAGGCACTGAAAGCGAAGAGGCTTCCACTTGTGAAATCTCCGATGGGAATTAGTCACTCCTGAAACCGAACATAACTGACGATTCTGCTGGAAAGCTTTTCATTTTTGTGCGTGTGTGTGGGTGTGTGCTTTGGGTGGGAGTTCTATCCTCCATCCCATGGAAATTAGCAACGCGCTTATGTTGGGGCTTTTTGTGTTAAAGTCTGGAGATTATGAACCAAGCGAGGTATCCTCGCTGTTATCCTGCTGTTGATCCGAATGATAGGCATGTTGGGGAATGACCGCAGTAATTATGTTGGTACCTGAAAGCTATACCACAGTATATTACTGTGCCAAGCCACACAAAACATAACAGCGTACTGTAAATCATGTCCACATTGAGAGGATACACTCACAT